>NC_056731.1:1427927729-1428015229 GCF_019279795.1 Protopterus annectens | reverse complement strand
AATCACATGCAATGCACAGTGCAGCAGACACAATTGTGGCAACACTGTACTGCACATTGGATATGCATAGTTGTGACAGCTGTACACAACAGAACATGTTTATCATACGCAGTACACAAAAACATGTTACATTTGGCATTACAACACACCCGCTGTAAGGTCACACTTCTGTATCCCACATGTCATGCTCACACAGATGATGTACCTCAGGGGTAGAGGCCTATCATGGGGCTGTGCAACACTCTGCAACACATAACACATTCACGTTAGGCAATGCTCCCTATTGGGCACCTCGCACACCCATGTACAAGGTGGCTGTGTAACTGTGAACGTAGCCACGGCACTGCAGTTCAGGTACAGCATGCTAGGCGGTGGTCTTGCACACATTAGTAGCTGTGAGTGACGAGAAGATGCATGTTGATGATGGAAAAGGGTACTACACCCCATCCAGTTACAGTGACCAAAGTACTACTCATAGCAGTCATTGCTTTGCACCTCAATGTTGTGTGCGTGCAAACATATGCACCTATACACAATATGCATAGCATGTTGTGTGTGTGCTTACATATACCAGTATACACAATATGCACAGCAGTCACCATCCAAACAAAGTGTCACATATATGTCCTGGAATGCTAGTGGGTGTATAGGTCACTTGACACACATTGGGTATGTGTGGTGTTTAATGTTGCAGTCATTTAGCATGCCATTCCATGTCTGGCACCAACATATCTGCAATATGTCCCACACTCACCATAACCACTGTACACTGGCCATGTCAAGCATTGGGATTCCTTCACATCAACATGCACCACACATCCCGTGTGTGTACATAGCATGCATGTGCTAGACCCGTGCCCACTATTATCTGCTATGGACACAGACACTGTACTCAGTCATGGATATCTATGTGTCACACACATAACACATGCAGCCATGTCATGTATATTTGTGAGTGATGGTGCATAGGGCATTGCAGAGCTGATAATACCTGCACAACAATGTTGTGTCCATGTATGCAATGTGTTCCAGGGTGTAGCCAATCACTGAACAACTACACAGTTGCATCAAAGCCATGTATACTGCCATTAAATAGGGGCGTCTACACTTGTACTGCATGGTCTTGTGCAACACATATTCTGCATGCTGACACGTGTGTGGTGACTGTTTACCTTGTGATACTGACACCTACCTTCACCCACTATAGAGTATGTGTTGGATTGCTGGTGTGTGTGTGTTTATGTGTGTAGTGAGGAGTGTATCAGTGTTCATGTGTTCATGTGTGCATGTGTTCATGTGTGCATGTGTGCATGTGTGCAAGTGCAGACCGTAAAGTGTATTTCCTGTTTTCCTCTCACAGGTGCTGAGTTAGGGGTTGGCAAAAGCAGCAGGCAACCTGAAGCCACTGCCACGAATAATGGTGATGGTGAGACATGTATTTTGGCACAGGAAAGTTTGACAGGGTCTGTCGTTGGTCCACCAATCGACAGTACACAGCGTTCAATCCCATCTATGCACACACTCATACTGTCAATACATCCCTCACCACCAATGGCCATAGGTGAGGGACAGCATACAGTTGGCATTGACCAGGAGAGTGTGGTACCCATGGCACTTGCATCCCCTCACAGCAGCCATAGCCATATTCCTGGAATGGTACCACATAGGTGGAGGTCCAGGGGTTCTCGGGGGAGCACTACTGGTTGTATTGCCCCTGGCAGGCATGCCCTCACAGGTTTTAGAACATCCAGTATGTTCCAGACTGTAATGCAGGCTCAGGCACGTATGGAACGGTACACCAGGTAGGGACTTAGGGCGCAGAGGGCACATTACACCGCTATCAATGATAGCATCCGTGACCTTGCCAGTGCCATCCAGACTTACACCAAGGTCATTGATAGACATTGGGGGGGGAGACATTAGATGCCCTCCACAATATGTCTTCCATGAGCCAGGACCATGCGGGACAGTTGCGACGTTGACGTGGATGCATGCCAGCAACAGCAACAGCTGGCAGTGGTCACGGATGGCCCACAGTTCACAGCCACTCCCATAGTGGCAGTACCAGCCCCAGCAATGCTGGGGCTGGCCTGTCTATTGACCATCCCAGTAGACCACGTGCACGTGGCTCTAGCCAGTCCCGGCAGGGACATGGGTCCAGTCATCATACCTCTGCCTCTGATGACAGTACCCCATCAGGGTTGGTACCCAATACTGTCCGTAGCACCCCTGCCAGGCAGAGGTAATGTGTCTGTGGCCAGAGACAGTGATCTGTACAGCCTAGCAGGTACTGTCTGTGGCTGTCCCACAAACTACCGTATATGGCAGCCACATGGTGGAGCTGTGTGCATGCAGACACACACACATTAACCAAACAACTAGGGCTCACACATGCACACACACATTACATCAACATTGGCCCATGCTGTACTGTTGCCCCTCACACGCACACACAGACATGTCGATTGGATGGATCAGTGTCAGGCTCTGGCAAACAACAAAACACCCTGTGCATATGATGATACCTGTGTCACCTCCTGTCATCTGCAACATTGACGGAGGAACAGGCTAACATGGTGCTGATGCACAGGGTGACACTATAGCAGTGTAGCAATATTAGCAAGTTGTCAACAAGAAAGTGTAACAACATCCTTGTAGGTATATCTGAGCAGACATTATGCATCAAAGCACTGATTGTCAATATAGCGTTGTTTACACCACTGTTAGGTCTAAGTATGTATTGTCCACCCATGTGCCACTTGGCTAAAGTGCAATGTGTTGCCAGCATGTTTTAGTGAGTGGACAGTACGTGTGTTATGTGTGCAGTATAGATTAACAAGTGTATATCTGTGAACATGGTGGGTGCACACTGTGTGCACGTACGTGCATAGTGGACACATGGGATGTGTGGCATACCCTGTCATACACATTGTAACATCTCATAGTATCTTTCAATGGCCAGTATGCATTCTACTACAGTTATCTACTAACATGGGTAGACATGTGTGTATGACATGGGTTGACACAATGCTGTGGGTGATACCATTAATATCTGTCAATGATTTGCAGTCTGGTAGTATACACAACCTCAACAGCATGGCTATAAGCAATCATTGTATGATGTCCTGACAAATGGCACACAGTCGTAGGTAACTCAGTAACAGTTGGATCCTTCCGGTGCTACACTATAACACTAACTAGTGGTAATGACAACCACCCATTCCTGTGACCACACCTGTTTGGCATATAGCCCCCTTAGGTACATGCAAACACACTAGGGATGTGTCCATCCAAATCTCGAAATGCATGCATTGGCCTACAATGCATTCCCTGGATGGGACGCATATCCTACACAGGGGTATCATACAGACAGATACCTGTTGTCTGATACATGCTGTATAGCAGTAAGCCGACTATGGCATAGTCATCCTCATGTACTATACATACTATCCCATAAGTACCACACAGGTGGTAGCCCTCAACATGTATGTTGGGCACCAATGTGTACAAACAGCCTCATGTTATGTCATGTGTCCCTTGATATCCACGTATCCATAGGTATTGTGGAGTCCCAAGGTGTATCACATAAGACATTAGAGGCTTGAATGCATGTCCACAAGGCAGTTGTACACCTATAAAGGCTGTCCATTATTGGCAGTCGTTGTTGTGTATGAACATGTCTGACATATACCCCAGGCATATACCCACACTCACAATACTCTTAAGTAACTGTCATGGGTGTGTGTGGCACAGATGACCTTGGCCACAGAACACAACAATGGACGGCCTTGTCACATACATACATATGTGACCTACAATCTGAAAAGCAGCGGCAAAACCTGTCAGTGGAAACAAATGTATTCATGTAGTATGCAGGCTTCACACCTATGTACTGATTGAGGAGCCATGTACACATATATATTTGCCATGCAGATAACTGATGTGTGCAATGCACTTACTGTTGTAATCATAATATGTCATACCATAGTAAAAGCAAAACACACACCACATTGACCAACAGTGACACACACAGCCAGCATTTGCAGGATTCAAACCCCGACCAACCTATGTTATGATACTAGGTAGCAATGCATTAACACAGTGCGCTATTTGCTTTATTGGGTGATTTCCTTCTCCGGCTGTATTTGTAGGATGGTGACATCATCAGTCTTTCCAAAGAGGAATGTACCTCTTTTAGTGTGTTTTCCCAGTCTCCAAAAACAGCACTCCTTTCAAAGACAATTGCACACATACACACACCCCCCACACACAGTCAGCGTTTGCAGGATTCAAACCCCTACCTAACTATGTTATGATACTAAAGAGCAATGCAGTAACACGGCATGCTATTTGCTTTACTGGGTGGTTCTCCTTCTCCGGCTGTATTCGTAGGATGGTGACATCATCAGTCTTTCCAAAGAGGAATGTACCTCTTTTAGTGGGTTTTCCCAGTCTCCAAAAAGGGCACTGCTTTCAAAGACAATTGCACACATACACACACCCCACCCCACCCCCCCCACACACACACACACACACACACACACACACACACACACACACACACACACACACACACAGGTAGGTACTAGGCTATTGGCCCTAGGGCCTATATAAGCCTAGCCAAAGGTACCCTGGCTTTCTCCACCCAAGAAAATAATTTTCCTGTGCCCCTGTTGAGCAGAGCCACAGAAGTGATCCCCGGGGTGAATTTCCTATCTCCCATCCAATCATTAACATTTTTCTTGAACAGTGCTGATGTGTGTACACTTTCTTTTATGCCATTCCAGGAATGGTCCATGTGGGTCAGCAGGTGTCAACAGCTTGAACAAGCCCTCATAATCCTTACCTTGTGTGATCTATCTGTGGACACATTGACATTCCGTCATATGTCAAGACATATTTATGCACAGCTTGTTGGTTTTGTGGATATGACATGTGTCTGGGATGTTGATAAAGGGCTATTCAAAGTCTATGTGAGACATGTGTAGATGTGTTCAATGATGTATGTCCTGGGTGGCTGCCTTGCAAACAGTATAGCATGTTTGGGAACCATGATTCGCACATGAACATACCACAGTTGGTAGGGTTGTGTGTATGTCAGCTTCCAACAGCTCTGTTTATGACTGCAACCATGATGGACTCCATGACTTTGCAGATCAGACTTCATAGGCATACAGTTCTTGACTTCCCATGGTGTGTTGTGCACCAACACTTGTGGGGAGTGCCATATGGTGCTGTGACACATTCATCGGTTCCATATCCTGTGTAGGGGTGAGGCTCAGCTGACTGTTCAGGTGCAGGATCTGTTTGTTCTGTAGTTTGTGCATGACACATATTGGGAATCAATGTATTCCACTTGCTGCCATGCTTTTGACAGTGGGGGTTGCTGCTCATCCATTCTACATGTGATATCTCCTGGTATGATGATATGGACTATTGTCAGTGGGAGGTGGGTATGTACATATGGGCCTGTCTGTCAGGATGTCGGCATTGTCAGTCAGGTACAGTTGGCCCTGATTCAGGACATATATGGGTGTACATTGCTATTTATGACATAGCCGAAGGTGGTGTCATGATTCAGTCTGGACTCCTTCTCAGCTACTCTTTACAAAACACCAAAAACATGAGCATTAATCTCTGTTATACTCTTTTACACACTTAATACTCTACTGATCCTTTGTGATCAGGCTACAGAGTATGTCATCATAATATCCTGGCATGTCCAGGGGTCGGTTTTGTGTGTACTCTCCAGTCCAGCTGGTGAATATTGTGATATTGGCACAATGTCACATCTGCCTCATGTACACAGACAACCCTCTCCTCCTCCTGATAAAGTCAGATATATGTGTGAGATGCACCTATATAGACATACAGGGTGCTGAACTCTCTCGACCCATGACTGGCACAGTCTATCAGGTGGTGAAGGTAACCACACACATATCAGTCTCACATATCCTCTAGTGACAGCACTCAAACCACATTATCACACAGAGACATACTCAGATGCTGTAAATGTACTCTGCCTAAGCAGTAAAGACCTCCAAAGCAGACACACACACAACTGTTACCCACTACAATACCCACATATCACATAGTTCTCAATGTCAGTGTGCCACACAGTCACTGCCCTTCGGGCTAAACAACACACCTAATACACTTGTAATAGGCAACACTTATTGTCAGACATACTGACGTACCACTCACCAGCCTTAACAAGGGAATAGTCACTTTGGACTGTCTGTCGGGTGCCAGGATCTGTCACATAACACAGGCAGTCAGGTCACTCCAATGCAAGTATAGGACTGGCACCATCATTGTCCATGCTGGTGCGTAAAACCTCAGACATTACTCCCTGGACCACATGACATGATACATGGAGGAACACTCTGATCATGTAGCCCAGGCCAGTATGACCCTGACCTTGCTAGCATCTTACACCCACCAATTATGATGTCACAGTATACAGATAAACATATCACATTTAACAGTTGCCTAACAAATTTGTTTCGTTCATAGGGGATACAGTGTCTGTCAGCCTGTGGTGACATGCTCAACACGACATGTAGCTTCACTATGGACAGCTTGCACCTGTCACCCTTGGACTTTCATATGCTGGCTAAGGCTCTTGCTACCACCATGGTGCCTTTTTTAAGCAGGGCTCAAAAGACAAACACACCTCCATAGACATTACAGGTTAAATGAAACTAAGGGTAATGCTGCTCAACACCAGATGTGTTACCCTCATATTGCGGCCACTCAGGACTCTCCTCAGTATGGAGGATAGCAATATTTTTGCACTAACAGACACCTGGTTCAGACTCACTTATGCACACCAGCACTACCAGGTTATGTTTCATACCATGCTTTCTGACAAGAAGACTTGGAACAGACAACACAGAGTATCCATATACATCACAGATACACACACACCTCTGGGTTAGTAGCACTGCACAAAGCATCACAGACCATACATATACAACTACCATTGTGCAAAACTGCCTTTCAGTTTGTTGCCTGCTACAGACCACCCTCCCAAACTCAGGAACCACACTCGGCTTTCATGGGAACTATGGAGAATATGAAGGTCTCCACAAACACCATTATATTGGGTGACTTCATATACACAAATATTGTCTAGGGAAACTACTCAAGCCCCAACACCCTCACCCAACAGTCACTACAATTTGTAGACTCATATGCTATGGCACAACCAGTCAGCACAGCCACAAGGAGGAATACATATTGGACCTGATCATCACCAACATGGGGACTCTATGTTCCACACCAGTGATATACACCTCACTGGTAAGGTCAGAACATACATGTATCTCAATGGACATACGTATACCCTACACACACCCATCCTGGGTAATCTTGGTGAACTTCTCATAGGCCAACGTCTCACCACCAAAGCAAGGTGGTATCCTTCAGAGACCCTGAGACAGTGGCAAATACGGCTCACACTGCTGAATCCTTTACATACACATTCTATGAACACCTAGTGGACTGCATGGATTGTGCTATCCCAAATAACAACAGGACTCACTACTCCAATGGCAGGGGACCTGTCTGGTAGATGCCAGCCATTAATAAGCTGGACAACATCAGGAGGATGCTACTACATGATAGAGCACAATCCCAGACTGGGAAGGCATCTGTGATCTGTACTAGCAGACAGCTACGATCACTCATGAACTTTTCTAAGGGCCGCTTCTACCAGACAATTGCACCAGACACATAGGACTATCACACGGCCTTCTTCAGTTATGTCAGAAACCTGGGTGGACACTCACTGATATGCTCTGAGTTACTGCATACTGACTAAACATACCCTGAACCCACTGGCATTGCCAACATCCTGGCAAACAGGTCCAGTGCAGATGTCTCCCCCATCCCCCCTAAAGAGAAACTATCCATCCCAACAGAGTATAACCTCCATGACATCACACAGTAACAGGTGAGTGTTGCCCTCCCCAAAACGTACATCACAGTATCAATGGGACCAGACGGTGTCCTGGCCTGCATCTTACATGAGCTTCATGACAGACGTAACCCTCACATTACATCACTGTTCAATATCGGAGTTAGAACAGGATATGTACCCAAGGAATGGCATACAGCGACAGTGGTCCCACTCCACAAAGTTGGTGCCACAACGGACCACAGACAATATTGCCCTATAAGCCTAACTAGCCTGTTCTGCAAAGCTATGGAGCGTATTGTCATGGGACTCATACAAATAGACATCAGGAACCTACAGACACTGTGTCCTACACATTTCAGCGTTGTTGTGGGCAGATCTTGCCTCTTGAACCTGTTTGTATTCTTTAAATGGTTAACAGGTCCATTGGCATAGGGGCGGTTGTCCACACAGCCTACCTGAACCTTGCAAAACCCTTCAACACAATAACCCACTGGGCCATTATGCATAGGCTCACCAGCGTCGATATGGGCACATATCTCACAAGATGGATTGCTACCTGGATCAGGAATAGCACCCACATGGTCAGAATTGCAGGTGCCATGTCTGACTATACACCAGTTACACATGGCATCCCACACGGCTCGGTCCTGGGACCTCTCTTGTTCAGTATATATTTGTCTGATGTACAGGCTACCACAGGGGGAATATGGCTGAACATGTCTACACTTGACTGCAAACTGGGTGCCATGATCAAGTCTCCAGCTGCCACATGCATAACCAAACAATGTCTCACAGAGATGGATGACTGGTGCCTGAGCCATGGCCTACAGCTAAATGCCATTAGTTGCATAGTCATCCCCTTTGGGAATAACAACATGCCCACACATTACCACATAGGTAGTACTCCAGTACATACGGTAGGAGCTGTTAGGTGTTTGGGGACATGACTTGTTCTTACTGTCGCCTTTGACATTCACGTTGCCAAAGTGGTTGGACACACCTTCTGTGTGGGCCATCTTATCCCATATGGTTTCACATCTAGATTGAGTGAGGTCATTGTGCCCCTATACTCATAACAACCATGCTTGGTTACAATGCCACATTTGGGGTGTACCTTACTCGACACCTGCAGCAACTGTACTGGCCACAGAAGTTCCTCACCAAGCAGATCTGGGACTCACACTGATGCCCTGCACAGTTCGGATACAGTAACTCCAACTCTACTCAGTCACTTACCACCTACTCGGATATGATGTGTGCCTGTTGTTTACAGATATACCCAACCCAGAATTACTGGACATGCTCCACCTCAGGATATCCGACTCCCTTGGTGCTACACACTCCAGGGATGTATACCTCAGCACAGATGTTAATAGGACATGCTGGAGGGACAGATTCTTATCCCAGAGGCTCCACTCACTCCAGATTGTAATCCCAGTTTCACATAGGCAGAGCCACTCACTGACCACCTACAGGAGACATCTTGATGACTGTATGGGTGATCATATGTTTATTCCTGGGATATCCTCTGTGTCCCTGCTAGACATAGGCACACTAGCCTAAACATATATGGGCTATCTTGTGTGACCTACTATTCACACACACAGTGTAGTAATCTGACAAGGTTGTGAATGCCAAACACACTCTGGCTAGGCTTGTACATGCCCTAGGGCAGATAGCCTAGTATCGGCCTCTGAACCTATGCTAATGTTCAGGATGCACAATGTTTATTGCTGATACTGTTTGCAGGTCTTTATCGTCTTTGCTTTACCAGTTTCTATGAAGAACTTCGGTATCTGCAGAACATATTTGATTATGACAGGGTTCCACTATATTATAGATGTGTCTGTTGTCATATAACTGTGTGCACAGGGCAGATTGCTGGATAGTGACAAGTTCCTGGGTTAACACATGCAACTGCCAGATATGAGTGGCCCACTACTGTACTCAGACATGGCCTAAGTGTGTGAGCATTCCCAGTTCAGGCTTTCCGTGTTTTGTTGTCTGACATTTATCTCATTTATTCAAGTGTGTGAGCATGCCCAGTGTGACCTTTCAGTATGTTGCTATCTGAGGTCCACTACATTTGTTGATGTGTGTGAATATGACCCATATTAACATTTATACTGTGTGTGTTGGAAGTCAGGTTCTGTTCTTACTGCAGGACTCACCTTTGTGTCACAACTTGACAGGGATTATGCAGTGCCTGCAGGGTTTCCATGAGATACTTTGCATAGATTTATCAACATTCCTTCATACAGGCTGACCACTGCAATACTGTCATGTTTTAGTGGTTCAGTACTCTGACTGTAGTGCACAGTATGCTGGGTTCGAGGCCCATCACTGCTTTATATTTTCATATTGAGCAGACCAGACTGCTTAAGGGCCAGTTAAACAAATATGAGCATGTTGGCTTTTGTTCAGCTATGCCCTACTTAGACCAGGCTTGTCCGACATCACTCAATATTCACCACCATTGCTGGACGTTGCCCAATATTACTCAACATTGACCACAGTTGTGCTAGTTGGTGTATGCGATTTTGTTTGCATATACTACATGGTGGTAAATGCTGTTTAGCACTGCTTTATATTGCTTAACACATGGCAATCATGCCTTAGGTGGTGCTGCAGGGCTGTCTATGTTGGATGCACATACTACACTCCGTGTACATGTTTGAAAGCAGGTAGTGTCAACTTAGGCATTGCTTTTACTATATGTGCAAGTCAGAGAGAGGTATCATTTCCAGAGTTCCTCCTGAGCCAGTGTATGTGCTATGTGTTGCCTCTTTGCCAAGGCCAAAGCATACCTGGCATGCCTCCTTCTGCCTACTGGGGCAGGCTCAGGTTGTTCCTCCTCTGAGTCATGCTCTGCCTGTGATGGCCTTGGCAATGGTGGGGGGGGGCTGTTTGGCCCAGGCCTATGCTGGTCCTGCTGCAGCTGTTTACGCAGGATTATATTATGTAGCGTAGCACATAACATGACAATTTGGGTACATGTAGTTGGTGAGTACTGCAAGACTCCACCAGATGTGTCCAGGCACCAGAACCGTGACTTAAGCAGCCCAAACACACGCTCTATTACGTTACGTGTTTGTGTGTGTGCCTCATTATGGCATTCTTGTTCAGGTGTGAGTGCGTTTCTGATGGGTGTCATCAGCCACGGCTCCAGTGCATAGTCAGCATCCCCCACTAGGTGACCATGTGGGATGTCCCCATTGGCAAATGTCTGGTACAGCTGCGTCAGATGCCAGATATGGGAATCATGGTAGCTTCTAGGGCAGCCTGCACACACATTCAGTATTATGCCCTGGGCATCACACATGACCTGGCAGTTGATGGAGGGAAAGCCCTTGCAGTTAAAGTAGACCCTACCCCGCTCGCCGGCTGGTGCTTTGATGAATATGTGAGTGCAGTCTATTGCACCCACTACCTCAGGGTATTCTGCTATTTGCTGGAAGAGATGCATATTGCTGGCCAATACCTCACGGGAATTGGGGAAATATACATGATCACCGACATGTGCTGATATGGCATCCAGGAACTGGTGCAGTACCCTGGATGCTGATGCCTGTGATATCCCCATCATATCACCAGTTGGTCTATGGAAGATACCTGTTGCTAATATTCTTAGGCCAAAACATACCTTGGTTTCCACTGGGATGGGTTCCTCTCTGTTGGTTCTGTGTGTGAGGTGTGGCTTGCACAGCTTAACAATTTGCTGCAAGATGTCTCTGTCCATTCTATAGTGCTCCACTATCTCCAGCTCATGCAGTCCCTGGTAGGTTACCCTGGGCCTGTACACTCTTCTCTGTCTCCTCACTGTGGGTTGTCCAGCAGCATTTCCATTGTCACCACCCTCAGCATGTTACATATGTTGCCTTATAACAGCAATGGCAGCCCCTAACATTTCTTTGTCTCAGTAAAGCTTTTTCATTTTTCACTTCTATTAGCTTACTGTAGTGTATGTTGTGTGAAACATAACGGACTGTTGTTTGCAGAGTTTTAAGTGATAGGCTGGGCTGGGCTAGTGTACTGCCTGTGTAATTGCCTGATTCTGATTGTTTTCACCTGCTAGCTCTGCTAGTGCTCCCTAGTAGCTTCCTACTATTTGTTGTGCTTCCTTTTTCCTTTCTGTGTCCTCAGGGGGGAGCGCCGCACACACAAGCACAAACACGCGCACAGCAGCTAACATGCACGCACACATGCTTACACAGACTAAAACTTGCTTATTCGGGTTAAAACGCATGCACACCAGTGCAAATGCACTTACAACTCTTTAAACAGCCTTATACATGCTTACTCCAGCTTAAACACATGCACTCATGCTTACACACGCGCAGTCTGTCTTACTCGGGTTATAGGCGTGCACATGCGAGCATGCATGCTCAGCAAGAAACTTTGGTGTTATCCACAGCATAAACCTTCCATTTCTTGCCTTTCCCTCACCTACCTGTTGACACACCTCTTTCCATGATGTGTAAATGACAGCTGACACATGCCACTCTGCTCCAGTGAGCTTCACTTCTTTCATACATACTCCCCTCATGATGTCACCTATCTTCTACTCTGTTACTCCCCTTATCCTACTCCTACACTCCACTGACTGTGCTCATTTGCTATGTAAACTTGCGATTCACTATCCTAACCCTCATTTACATAGGATTGCCTACTAATGCTTGGTTACATCTCTTAGACTGAGATTCCTCCTTAACAACCTCTACTTGGTGGCCATGTTGTCTTCAGCCTGCCATTCCCTTGCATTGTACATTAACAATTTAAATAAGATCCACATTTGTGGGTTTTAATTTTTAGTTTTCTGGGTTTTAGAGCATAGCCCATTTGTGTGGCGCTGCTCTACGCTTAAACATCGGAAATCAGAGAAAAAAAATTATTTTTATTTTCATATTGCATCAGGAAACATTTCCAATGGCCGCATATTTGGCCATTGGCATGCTTCCTGCACTGGATGCAACCTTTATTTGGAGCTGTCACGGCTCTGTTTTGCTATTTGCAGAACGGTACTCAGTTGTCAACTGAGTACATTCCTGCAAATAACACTGCTCTTACTCGGACAGGTTCGGGTTTCCTGTATCGCAAATCTACCTCATTCGCATGCCTTTCACCTGCAGTTGAGGTAATTTGCATATCCCAGCCCTGTCCATTTAAGAGCCGTTTTAGGAGCTCTCTTGCACGCCCCAGCAGGCTGTTCCTGGATCGCTCGTCGGACATGATGGCTGCATGGAGTCTTACTCTACTCTTAGACTCCATGCAAGCCATCGTGAATCTGGCCCAAGATTTACATGTTTTAAAACTGTTACACCTTTTAGAAGGTTTTTTACTTACTTACTTATTCACTTATTTTAATTAGTGTTAATTACTTTAGTGAGTGTGTGTATTTTTTGATTGGCTAACCCTCTGTAAGGAGGGAAATGTTTGTGCTTTTAAACAACGGAGTTTGATACCTGAATTTATTTGAAGAGGTCTGGCCACTTGACCAGACGAAAAGCATTTCACATTACTTGTTTATTTATTAAATTTCTCAGTGGTTTGGAGTTTCCTTTCACCTTCATGACAGCCGACAATCACAGACTACAAAAAAGAAAAAAAGATTTAAAAAATGTCAGCAACTACTGGATGTTTTTTTTTCTGTCATTTTTTGAAAATGATTCAATCAGTACTTCAGCACCTTTGGGCACAAGCAATATCATATTTCTCATATGTCCAGATTTTTGCTTCATATTTCGCTCTGTTCCTCATACAATTTGTGTTGCTTTTCTGGAAAATCTTTGAGTAATAAAATTACTAAATAATTACATACATTTTAGTTTCAGACTTCATACCTTTCAGAAAATACATGCTAATGCAAAACTTATTACTATAACAACTTTCTAAGTTTATAAGACCGATATTTAGAAATTGTTCCAGATTTTTTGTCTTTGTTTCCCATTATATTTTGCTCTGTCCATATTTCTTGCACTTAGAGGTTAAGAGAAATGAGCTTTACCCTAAAAAAACAGAAATAGACATTAATATTTACTGTATACTTTTAAGACTTGAGGTGTTTCACTTTAGGCATTTTATTTATTTTTTCTTACATTTGTTAATCTAGCACTATCATACTATAAATGGATTAGGCAAAAATATCATAGTAAAGATAGCAAATATGTCAAATGCAGTAGGACTGATTTCAGGGTTATAGATGAATAAGGTTATAGTTAAATTACAGAACATCTGGTTCTTTTGTATATTGATTGCACCTGATTTGTGCAAAAAAAAATTAGGTTGTTCAAAGCTGAGAAACCATGCCCTCTGTGAATATTCAGCATACAGGAAGCAATGATTTTAGAAAAAAAAACTGAAGCCTGCTGCTGTCCATCACACCAGTCTGAAACAGTCAGCTTCACATAGAGCACAGTATTATTAAAGCAGTGAATACTATGCTGAAGAGAACCTGCTGCCTCTTTAAAACTACTTGACAACAGAAAGTTATATGGGTAACAGAACTAGCGCAGTAATGCATTGTCACTCAATCACTGTAATTTATCTGCATGCTATCGGTCGATCACATCATTAGTAAAATAATCTACAGCAGTACTCCAGGAAGCAAATACACAGCCACTTTCTCTTTTGTTCATTCCTAAATAGTATTCTAGAAAGCATTTCTTCTTTTCTTTATAGTACTCAAACAGAGATAATTTAATGGCAAATCGTTAATGTAGCAAACTGGAATTGTACTAAAGATACAAACTGCAATGATACTGCAAAGCACCAGATATACATGACTGTGCTTAACTGTACCAGCTGTGGCCTTTTGCCTTTTGCACAGTGATTATGTATGATTTGTATGAGGTTAGGGAATAAGCATTTAAGCTTTTTCAGCTTTTAATTACATTCAGTGAACATGGGCCATCTAATTAGTGACTTTTTCCTGAATGAACAGTGATTACCAATAAAACATTTAAGAAGCCATAAAACTGATATTAAAGTTTAAATAATGTAGTCTTACCTGCACATCTAATCTATTTTTTATTTTCTTTTGTCTGCTTAAAACAATGTTTATATGATATTGGTACAATAGCTAGCAAAAGTGTAGTTTTGTTATCAAATGGTATGTATTTTTCCAAACATTTTATACCTTGCATTTTGGTTTCTTGAAATAAAATACTATACCAAAAAACAAATGTCTCCCAGCACAGGTACCTGCAATGCTATTTATTAAAGGATGCAGGAAGGTACGTAAGACCTCAATTCATCAGATGCTATCCAGAGAGGTATATTTAAGAAAAACTGCCTACTAAAGCCAACCACTAATTTGCAGGAAAAAAGCATATAGGTTATTTAAGTTGTGGTAGCTGGGGGGGGGGGATGTATACTCATATTCACCCCCATCATGCACAAAAAAGGGTAAAGCATACCCTGCTGGCCTAGTGTAAATGTTGCCTTTGCATTTGAATCGGTTCTCTTAGTTGAGACATATAACAAGTCCCTGACAATGCAGTGCAGCATAAGAAATATGTGGACCCCCCACATCTCAACTTTAGAAGTGTAACTCTCTGCCATAAGTTTTGATTGCAGACTAGATTACACATATTCTTACCTGCATTGCATTTTAATAGTATGACAGCATTTGCTTCATGAACAGTCTTGCCAACTTCCCATTCATTCTCTTCTTTGTTGGTATATTCCCAGTGGTAATAAAACTGTTGGGCTTTCTTCATCTCATAATATATTTTTAGGCTCCTTAAATGAAAAATGCTATTTATCTTATTAAAGGCAATATTTTTACTGGGTGTGTTTTTTGTCATTTCAAGAATTTAACTCACCATTTGTAGACTTCCCAAAACAGGTAAAATTAAAGAACACATTGACATTTATCATTCAATATATTTTGATTAAAGCCACAGCAAAGCTTTTTTTTGAAGTACTAGTTACTGTACAAGTTCTGATTTTTTTCACATAATTGTCTCAAGCTGGATTCATAGACGTAAGGAACAATCTATCTCACTTCAGGAGATTAATGAATTTCAATTATGTAGCCTCTTTAGGCATAACCCCAGGAGTCCCAAGAATAGTTAATTTCAGAAGAGCTTATGACTTCATATTATGGAATTGCCTTTGTATCAAATTATCATCTTATGGAATTCCTCACCCACTTATCTCTAGAATTAAAGTTTTCTACATATAGATACACACACACACACACACAGATATATATATATATATATATATATATATATATATATATATATATATATATATATATACACACACACACACACACACACACACACACACACGTGGATATGTGGATATATAGATATATGTGTATAATATCTAGCTATCTAGCTATATGTATATACAATGTATATACATGTATATTTGTCTTTGTTTACCGGGACAGTCAGACTGGGTAATATCCATTTTCAGTGGAGGCCCAGGGAGAAAAGCTGCATTTGCTTTCATTGCATTACACTAAGTTCCAGTTGAACACAATGTAGTTACATTTTTATTTACATTTATACATGAACATTAGTTACATTTATACATTCTAAGATTTTGCTGAGGTGGAAGTTACTAAAAACTCACGTGCAACTTAATGGATTGTACAGCAGCAATTATGTATAAAAATTGTTTTGCCATCTCAGTGACAGGTTGAGAGTATTCTGTTTAAGGAGAGTATTTGGAAAGTGTCATGTGGTTAACACAAAGTGTTAACCTTGTGATGAGCATGTGTAGGACCAGGACTGGTTAAGATGTTGTTTAAGCAGTGGTTTAAAATCTACTGAGTTTGTCAGAGAGTTTATTTGTGTGGGAATAAATTCCAGAATTTAAGAACATTTTGGGAGTAGAGGGAATCTTCTCCAACATTATTTGACTTATTTGTAAGTAATAAGAATTTTTTACTAGAGTGCAGGTCCCTTGCAGTACAGTAAAGCAGTAATGTGTTGTAGTACAGGGCATTTTATGAAGTTTGTGTCTTGCAGTTAGTTCTGAATATGTTAGGTAGTTGTGTAATTCAAGCCAGTTTAATTGCTTTAAGGTATGAAAACAGTGGGTCCTATGAAGGGGATTGGTGGTAAATTTAGCTATTTTATTGGAGCAGGAGGTAAGTTTCTATCTTTGAGTATTGTTTAAGTTTATTAGGATAGGAGTGGCATGTAGGAGAGTTGGCAATAAGAAGGTGGTGACTAGAGTTTTTCTTGCAGAATTTGTAAGGAATCCATTGATCCAATAAAGGGAGAATAGTTTCTGGTGTGTAGATTTAATGGTGTGCAGTACATGCTGGTCATATTTGAGACTGACATCTATTATAACGCCTAGAATATTAGTCAGCTACAATTTCACCGACAGTATTATTTGCTGATTTTATGGTAAAAGATTGCTTTTGATTTGGGCAACTTTTTGAGGTAAAAAACATTAACTTAGTTTTCCTTGGGTTGAGTAGGAGGCTTGATTCTTTGAGCAAGGTTTCTACGGAGGAGAAAAATTTGGGGGTAATGTCAGGGAGCTTATTTATTGTAGAGGTCGCACATATTAATGTTGAGTCATCTGAATACTGAACTAAACTAGCACGGTGAGTGGAGGTGTGGAGGTCATTTACATAGGTTCATAGGTTCATAAGTAGGTACTAGGCTATCTACCTGAAGGCATTTATAAGCCTAGCAAGAATGTGTTGTTTTTCGCCGCCCCCTTAGATTAGTTCCCTGTGCCTCTGTCTAGCAGAGACACTGAAGTGATCCTCAAGGTAAACTTTTTGTTTCCCATCCACTCGTTAAGGTTTCTTTTGAAGAGTGTTAGCAAGGAGCTCTGCCTAATGTAGATTGGGATCTTGTTCCAAAGCATGGGAAGTCTCTGGGACAGGAATCTACCCCTCCAGCACATCCTATTTATTGTTGTGGTGAGGTTTAGATCCCTAGAGTGTGTGGCTTGAGGGGATAAGGTTTTCTTTAGGTGGAGCATGTCCATCAATTCTGGGTTGGACATGGCCTTGTATGTCAGGTAGAGATCACCTCTGAGTAGGCGGTATGCGACCGAGTACAGCTGTAGTTTCTTCAGTCAAGTTGCATAGGGCATCTGTTTGAGGCCAGTGATCCCCTTGGTGAGGTACTTCTGTGGTCTTTCCAGCAATTGCAGGTGTCTTGTAAGGTACATCCCAAATGGGGCATTGTACTCTATGATGGGTCTGATGAGTGATGGGTAGAGGGGTACAATGACCTCTTTTGATCTGGATGCAAACCCTTTTGTGATTAGGTGGGCCACATAGAAGGATTTTCTAACCACTTTGGCAATATGATTATCAAAGGTGAGATTACTATCTACTTGGGTCCCCAGATCCCTTATTACATCTTCTATATTTAGGGGACTACCACTTATGTGGTATTTTGTGGGTACTTTGTTTTTTCCAAAGGGGATGACTAAGCACTTTTTGGCATTTAGCTTGAGCCCATGATTTTGACACCAGGTATCAGTCTCAGTGAGACCCTTTTGGAGGATGTCTGTGTCAGCCAGAGAGTCAATTATAGCCCCACATTTGCAGTCATCTGCGAACTTGGTCAACCATAGTTCTCCTGTGCTTGCCTGTACCTCTGAGAAGTATATGCCGAACAGGAGGGGTCCTAGGACTGAGCCCTGGGGAATGCCACTTGTAACCAGTTTAGAGTCGGACCTAGCTCCTGCAACTCTCACCATATGGGTTCTGTCCACGAGCCAATTGGCAACCCATCTTGTGACGTAGGGGTTTATGTTCAGGCTGGTGAGCTTGTCTATAATACCAAAATGGGGAATGGTATCGAAGGCCTTAGCAAGGTCTAGGTAGGCTGTGTGTACCACCTTTCCCTCATCTATAGCCTTGGTAACTGTCTCAAAGAAGTCCACCAGGTTTAGGAGGCATGATCTGCCCTTAACAAATCCGAACTGGATAGGGTCCAGTGTTTGGAGGTTCCCAATGTCTCTGTTAATGAGTTCCATGATGATGCACTCCACAGCCTTACAGACCAAGCTAGTCAGGCTTATAGGGCAATAGTTCTCGGGTTCTGTTATGGCTCCACCTTTGTGGAGCAGAATAACTGTTGCTGTGCGCCACTCTATGGGTACATAGCCTGTGGAGAGGCTGAGTTTGAACAGTGTGTTTAGGTGAGGGGTTAGTTCATCTCTGAGCTCATGTAGGACGCAGCCTGGGACACCATCCAGTCCCATTGATGCTGTGTTTTTGGCTTTGGAGAGGGCTGTTTTAACCTGAGTGGCTGTGATTTCAGGGACTCTACATTCTTCTGGTATGGTTATGGGCCCTTTTGGGGGTGAGAGGGGGGTGAAGTTTGCGCTGAACCTGTCTGCCAGGATGTTGGTGATATCGGTCAGTTCTGTGTATTTTGTGCCATTCTGCACTATCTCTGAGCAAATCTGAGCATTGCCACTTAGATTCTTGACATAGCTAAAGAATGCCTTGTGGTTATCTTTGGAGTCCTTAGCAATTTTTCTTTCAAAGCTCGCCTTGGATGATTTTATGAAGGATCGTAGTTTCTTGCTGATACTGATCAGTGATGTCTTCCCTTCTTGGGATTTTACTCTTTTCTGTACTAGTTTCCCTCTTCTATTGTATAGCTTGTTTATGGCAGGAGTCCACCAGACTGGTTTCCTTTTCTTGGAGGAGTGAGTCTTGGTTTTGCTTGGGATGGCATGATCCATGCATTCTTATAGGTGCCCATAGTGTGCATTAGTAAAGGATTTTGCAGCTTGGACAGCATTATCTTTCAGCATGGGGGCTTTGAAACTTTCCACCTGGGTCTTAAGTAACATGAAGTTTGCTTTTGAAAAGTTTTTCACAGTGGTTTTCTTGTCCGGGGGTGGGGGTGGAATATGGATAACCAAAATGATTTGTTTATGGTTAGATCTAACCAGCAAGGGGTTGACCTCCAGTGTAGAATACCAGTCGCCCATGTTGGTGATGACCAGGTCCAATATGTTGTCACCTCTGGTGGGAGTGTTGACCAGTTGAACCAGGGCATTTGAGTTTATAAATTCTAGGAAATGTTAGGCAAGGGAGTTAGTACTTGAGTAGTTCTCCCAGTTAATGTTTGGGTAATTGAAATCACCCAATATTAGGGTGTTTAGTAGGACCTTTATGTTTCACACTGTTTCCAGAAACACAGAATGGAGGTCCTGGGACATGGTGGGTGATCTGTAGCAAGCTACAATTTGAACTGCAGTTTTGCCCGTTGTTAGTTGCACGTGGATGATCTCTGAAGCATTGTGCTGTGCCACTAACCTGGAGGTGTGGGTATCCTTGATGAATATGGATACACCCCCGCATTTTGTATTTTGGTTTAGGTTCTGTGGCCGAAATTTATGGTATGTGTTGTAGCCTGGTAGTGCTGGGGTGCTCTCTGGAGTCTTAAACCAGGTTTCTGTTACTGCACATATATAGATTTTCTCCATACTGAGGAGTGCCTTGAGTGTATGCATTTTGCGGTTTAGACTTCTGGCATTGAGTAGCATTACCCTCAGATTTTTGTTACTTGTGCTATTTACGGCGGTGGGTTTGTCTATATATTAAATATACAAATATATTAAATAGGAGATGACCCAGGATAGAGCCCTGAGGGACAACTGGAATGACTGGTTGAAAAGATGAGTAGGTTTGTTGCCATTTAATGGCTTGTTGCCTTCCAGATAGGTAATTATGAAACCACAACAAAGAGTATTGTGAAAGCCCTATTGAGGAGAGTTGAATGAACATTTGCTGGTGTAAGACAGTATCACATGCCTTTGACAAGTCTAAAAACATGGTGGACACAAGCAGGCCATTGTTTCTATGTTGGTTTATTATATTGGAAAAATGTGGTGCTGTACTGGGGCCTAAAGCCATGTTGTGTTTCTGACGGCAGGTTATTTGAGGTTAGGTATTTCATTAGCTGTATATGGATGGATTTCTCTAATATTTTGGCGAGGAGGGGTGAGAATTGCTATTGGTCTGTAATTATTAACCTCTGTAGATGTGCCACCTTTGTGCAGTGGTATGATGTAGGATTTTTTCCACAGTGATGAGACATATTTTTCTGACATAGACCTTTTATTTAGTATGGACACATGGAAGGCTGTGGCCATTTTTAGGTAGTCTGAAAAATGGACCAAAAATATGAAGCAAACATCTGGACATTCTGCGGAAATCTGTGCAGTTGAGAGATATGTACGTAATATATTGAATATGGATACATAAATCCATGAACGCAGCACATATCAGAGATAAATAAAAGGAGCACCTGCTGACACGAAAGAGAGAAATTCTACTGTAAAATGCATAAAATAATCAAGTATAGTATGGAATCTAACACAGGGAATTGAGGAGTACAATTTGTGCTGTCCTGCTCAGTTACACATACCAGTACCCTTTACATCTGTTTCTGGCTTTTAACACAAAGTAACAGATTTCAGTCTCAGTGTTTCACCAGTAACTGGACTGCTGGCCACTCACAGAAGATAACTATACATATACTCTAACTTGTCATCTCACAAATTATTATTTGCAGTTTATTTATTTTACCAACAATTATTTAATTATATTAACACACATTCTCGAGGGATATGTATGAATAACTTTTTGCACAATAAATGAAGATTTTTTTATCTCAATGTTTGGTCTACGTATGTAGATTTTTTGATCACACTGTCGTTTGGAGAGTCCTACCATTTTGTCACTTTATCCCAGGAGACTGGGGTTGTGTGTGTGGATAGTGAGCGTGTTCTTGCATCTGTGGAAGTCAGCGTTCTTATTCTTCAGACTTTTCAGATGTACAGCTATATGAATGAAATTTTGCTGGCAGTTTGTGGTTGCTTGAATGGTTACTGACATTTCTAAGCTGTTTTTGCATCATAAAAATTAATATCTGTTGCATTTATTGTGACTTATAAAATCCAATAGTTCTAGAGACATAAATATTTGTTTGAAATATGAGGTGATAATTGCATTTTTAAAAGGTTCGGGTCAGACCCATTGGAAGTTAGAGTATTAACTCAAAAGGCTCCTACTGGATAGAATGAGGTAAAATAGAAAAGAGAATTAATAAAACTTTGAATGTTTCATGTGAGCAAATTGATGCTTGCTGACATATAAAATGCAAGAATAAAATAAGACATAAATATACATTTGTAACAACCAACCCTTCATCATAATAGATATACTGCCTTTGCAAATGACAGTTTGAATACAATTAAATGAGTTTAAATCATCAAAAAATAGCATACACAACGATTCCAAGAAATCAGCAAAATATTAACAGAAAAAGATGAATCTGATGCATTAACAATGTGTAATTATTATATATGCATTATTTCTATTATATAATTATTAATATAGTTCACTATCCATCTTCACATCTGCATGACATATCACTTACATAAAACGCCAGTATAATATAAAAACACATTATGTCAAAGATAATGCCATACTATGGCAACTTAAAAGATACTATGATTTTTAAGCTATTCTACCTATGGTCTTTAATGTTCTGAGGAACAAAAAACGTATTTCATATGAGAGCCCTTCTGTATGAAGTTATCAGTGGCATTCTATCTCACTTCTGAACAATAGATCTAAGGCTTTGGAATGATATGCCCCTTCTTTTGATGTATAGCAATGTACTGCGTCTTCAGCCACAGATTTCATCAACGTCAGATCAAACTTAATGTTTGTGTTATGATTTTGGGGTGTGATGAATTACAGCTAAATGCTCATGTATGCCTGTGATGCCAAACTAACTACTTATACTTGTATGGAAATCCTTGAAGATGCAAACTAATTAGGCACAGGCTTTTCTCTGCCAGTACATTAGCAAGGAAGAATTAGCTTACAAAGAATGTCACATGTTACCACTGATATTACTATA
The DNA here is from genome assembly GCF_019279795.1 of Protopterus annectens. Taxonomy (NCBI): domain Eukaryota; kingdom Metazoa; phylum Chordata; order Ceratodontiformes; family Protopteridae; genus Protopterus; species Protopterus annectens. The sequence goes on along the minus strand of NC_056731.1, from coordinate 1,427,992,423 downwards.
TGGGCTTGTATGAAATACTTACTGAAGGTGATACGATATTCAGGCTTTGTATATGAAAGTAATATATACATAATTAAAACAATTATCCTTGCAATAGCTGCAACACAATTTATTTATTGCACACTGTATTATTTATTGTTTATTTATTTATTTATTTGACATTTGTTTACCAGGAAAGTCCGACTGTGCCAGAAAGTTCCCATTTTCAGCAGATGCCGGGAAGAAAAGCTCCACTGTCATGACCTTTCAAAAGTCAAGCACAGATATTTTCAATCACAAAGTATCATATTACATTATAAAACAGTGAATTCCAATTTTTAAATCACAAAGTATCATGTTACACTACAAAACTTAAGAGTGAGAAAAATGTTGTAATGAGAAATATGTTTCATAGCACAGTGCAATGAAAAACAAGAATATGAGTTAGAGAATATGTGAGGAAAAATTCAGTGGTCATATTTTTGTTACATAGATTAGTATGTGGTAAATGAGATCTGAAACAATTCTAATAAGATATTTAAAGAGATATTAGAGATTACATGGTTAGAGACAGATGTCTTACTATGACAGAGGTGTTCATATTATAGTTATAGAAGAAAGAAGGACGGAGCAGAAGAGATTATAAGAAGAGTGCAGGGTAGGGTGCCTTCAGGTAGTTTAGGTGAGTAGGGAGGAAAAAGGTTGAGGAAAGGTGTGCAGAGATGAATTAAATAAGGTGAGGTAGTGGGGAAAACAAAAAGAGTGCAGTAGGAGGCTGGAGAGGATTGTGATTGTAATATAGGTTGAAAGTGGTATGTGAAGTATAATGATTAAGTTCAGCCAGGACTGGCACAGGAACAGGCCCAATATTTTGTAATGTATTCTTTTAGGAAGCATTTAAAGGTGGGTAGGTTAGAAATAGTTCTGGTAGCTAGAGGTAAGGCGTTCCATTTTTTGCTACTGAGTATGAGTACAGGCTTTGTCCTAGGGATTTATTTGCCTTATTTATGATGAGAAGTTGTTTGTTTTCTGATCTAAGAGGTCTTTTTTGGAAATGACATATTGATTAAGGGGGTAAGAGTTGGGCAGGCCAATAGTTTGTGTACGATTTTATGTAATGTTATAAGTTGAATGTAGGGGGGTTTCAGCTAGCTAAGGGCATATAGAGCTTTGCAGTGGTGGGTAAAGGAGGATGAATTAGTAACAAACTTAGCAATTTTGTTGTGGCAGCTTTTAAGATTGTTTTTATGGATGGTTGTAAATTGGTTAGAATTGGTGCTCCATAGAGTAGTGAGGACAGAAAGTAGGTTTTGTCTAGAGTAATTTTTGTGTGGTTAGAAAATGATTGTTTTTGTATAGCATGCCTAGTTTTTGATGGGGTTTCTTGATATCGGTTTCGATATGGGGGGTCAAATTTAAGATTATCATCTATTATGACTCCTAATAGCTTGGTATAGTAGACTAACTCGATTTCAGTGCCATTTGCCGAAAAGATTTTGAAAGATGCTTTGTAAGGGGTGTGACATTTTGGGGTAAAGAGGAGGAGTTTAGTTGTTTGGGGACTGAATAGGAGTTGTGCCATTGTAAGCCAGGTTTCAATAGAGATGACAGCTTGTCGAGTGATTTCTTGGAGGTGAGTTAAGGTGTTTGAAGAGCAGATGATGGCAGAGTCATTGGCATATTGAATCAAGGTGCTTAACAAGAAGATGAATGTAGCTTATTGATAAAAATATTTAATAGTAGAGGGCCAAGGATGGATCATTATGGGACTCCTGTGGAAGTGGGAAGGTATGTTCATAGGTTTATAAGAAGGTTCATAGGTAGGTACTAGGCTATCGACCCAAGGGCCTAAGTAAGCCTAGCCAACAAGGTTCCTGGCTTATGCCACCAAAGAAAGTTTTTTCCTGTACCCCTGTCGAGCAGAGTTACAGAAGTGATCCCTGGGGTGTAGTTCCTATTTCCCATCCACTCATCAAGATTTTTCTTGATGCGTGCTAATGAGGGACTTTGCTTGACATAGATGGGTAGCTTGTTCCAAAGTATGGGAAGTCTCTGGAGCAGAAATCTATCCCTCCAGCATGTCCTGTTTATTGTGGTGACCAGGTTAAGATCCATAGAGCATGTAGGTCGGAGGGATTGTGATTTCTTTATAGGTGCAGCATGTCCAACAGCTCTGGGTTTGACATAGCTTTATATGTTAGGCAGAGATCACCTCAGATTAGGTGATATGCTATGGAGTAAAGCTGGAGTTTTTGAGACGGTCAGCGTAGGGCATCTGTTTGTGGCCAGTAATCCTCTTTGTGAGGTACTTCTGTGGCCTTTCCTGCTGCTGCAGATGTCTTGTGAGGTACATTCCAAAAAGGGTGTTGTACTCTATACTGGGTCTACTGAGTGTTGAGTAGAGGGGAACAATGACCTCTTTTTTCCTGGATAAGAACCCTTTTGTGATAAGGTGTGCCATGTAGAAGGATTTTCCGACTACTGTGGTGATGTGATTACCAAAGGAGAGACTACTGTACACCTGGGTCCCAAGGTCTCTTATCACACATTCAGCATTAAGTAGACTGCTGCCTATGTGGTAGTTCATGGGTACAGAGTTTTTATCAAAAAGGATGACAATGCACTTTTTGGCATTGAGCTTGAGGCCATGGCTCTGACACCAGGCATCTGTCTCAGTGAGACCCTTCTGTAGGATGTCCACATCATTTGGGGACTCGACTATGGCTCCCAGTTTGTAGTCATCTGCAAACTTCATTAGCCAAAGGCCTTCTGTGTTAACCTGTACTTTAGAGGAGTAGATACCAAACATGAGAGGTCCCAGGACTGAACCCTATGGTACTCCACTTGTCACTGGTTTGAAGTCAGATTTGGAGTCTGCAACTTTTACAGTGTGGGTTCTGTCAGTGACCCTGTTGCCAACCCATCTTGTGATGTAGGGATTTATACCTAGTTTAGTGAGTTTAGCTATAATTCTAGAATGGGAGATGGTGTTGAAAGCCTTGATGAGGTCAAGATAGGCTGTGTGAACCACCTTACCCTCGTCTATGACTTTGGTGACTACCTTAAAGAAGTCAATCAGGTTCAGGAGGCATGATCTGCCTTTCACAAATCCGAATTGGGTGGGGTCCAGAGTTTGGTGGTTACCAGTGTCTTTGTTTATGAAATCCATGATGATACATTCCATGACCTTACAGACCAGGTTCATCAGGCTAACAGGGCGATAGTTCCTGGAATCAGTGGTGGCTCCCCCTTTGTGGAGTGGGATAACTGTTGCTGTGCACCATTCAGTGGACACAAAGCCTGATGTGAGGCTATGACTGAACATGGGGCTTAGGTGGGGAGCCAGTTCATTCTGAAGTTCATGTAAAACACAGCCTGGGATGTGGAGATGGATCCTTGGCATTTTATAGCATGTTGTCTGTTGGCAAGGTAGCTGGAGAACCATTAAATAGATGGAGATGCTAGACCTAGGGTGGAAAATTGATTGAGGAGTTTACTGTGAAAGACCATGTCAAAGGCTTTTGATAGATCTAGAAATGCTGCAGATTCAAGTTTATTAGAGCTGTGAACTTTATTGACAGTGTCTGTAAATGATAGTAATGCAGTAGAGGTGGAGTGGTTTGGCCAAAATCCATGTTGTGCAATTGTGATTAACTGATTTTGTAATAGATAGTGGAGAACATGTTGATGAATACATCTTTCAAGGATTTTAAAAGGGAAACAGGATGGCTATGGGATGGAAATGTGTAATGTCAATGGAATTACCTGCTTTATGTATGGGGGTAATTTGTGTCATTTTTCCACAAGTTAGGGACACAGGAATCTGTTATTGATCTATTAATAAGAATACTGATTGGATATCCTATTGCATCTGCAGCTAGATTTAAGTATACTAGGGGGAGGTTGTCAGATGAGAAGAAACAAGGTTATAGTTTACATAAAAGATTTTTTATGAGAGTTATAGAAACTGATTGAAAGGTAAAGTGGGTAGAGTTGTCTGCATTTGAATTAGAGAGGTTGCAGATAGGTGACTTTTGTGGTAGGGCCTAAGGTAGCAGAAGTTGGCTGCATGGAAAGGGGTGTGCTCAGTGAGTTTGAGGTTAAGTTGGCTATGCATTCTATGATGTATATCTTGAAACGGGTAGCTGTTTAAAGAGGGGGATGTCTGGGTATGGCTTGCTTTTACACCTGAGCTGATGAGAGAGGATATTAAGGACCAGAAAATTTTAGGGAATTTTTTTATGGCTAACTTGTAGCTGAGTATAATGACGCTTTTTATCACTATGAACTTGTTTCTTGACTTGGTTTGATAGCTGTCTGAATAGTTGCCAATTTTTGTCAGTTTTTTACCTGTTAATCCATGCTTTGTCTCTGTCTTTCATAAGGAGTTTACATTGGTTGGTGAATCATGGGGTATGGCTGTTTTTAGTTCTTTTTGTACATTGTGGGGCTAAGGTGTTAAGAATATTCAGAAATGCTGCATTGAAGTATTCAACTACATATTTTAAGTGTAGCCTTTTTAGGATGGGCGAGTTAACTGCCTTCAGAGATTCAATGAAAGACTCCTTGGAAAAGTTAGTTTTAATCTTATATTCCTTTGTTAATTGTGTGATACTCCTGTGGATATAAGCTGGCAGGTGATCACTTAGTGTATCAGGGAGGGTACCCGAGGAAGTAAAATTAGATGGGTTGGTAACCAGAATCCAGTCTAGGATAGACTGTCGGGAGTTAATTTTGCCATATCTTGTTGGTGTTAAGTGAATCTAAAGAGACTCATGCTGTTGATCACTAAATTCACAGATAAATACTTGCCAGTCAATGTTTACATCACCCAGGAGGATAATGTAATTTGTAGTTGTATCTGTTATCTAGAACAGTATGTTTTCAGGTATCGGAATATTCTGTTTTGGGGGATATATAGCATGGCAATCCATGTATTCTTGGTTCTATTATGTTTTAGGAGTGAAATTAGAATTTCTGCTTTTCCAAAAGCTGGGATTGTGTCTGTATAGGGAGTTACTGTGAGCATATTTGGAAAAATTATAGCTATTGCACCTGCTTTTTTATGTTTTCTAATGAGATAATGATGTTATAACTGGGGTTAGTATTTCAGCATCTTTTATTTCAGTGTTTAGCTAGGTCTCAGTTGTGGCTAGAATATCTGGGTTGTGTTGGGTCGTCCATGCATGAAAATCAGTGATTTTGTTGCATATATTTCTAATGTTCAGAGTGATTATTTTTAAACTTTTAAGGTGCAATTTATGGTTTGGGGTTTGATTGGGACCTGGGTTGGGGTGGTTGTCACCACACTGATGCATGCCAGAGAAAGAAGGTTTGTTTATTATGAAATTTTTAGCAGAGATGGGTAGAAGCATTACCTTTACATTGGGACTGTTAGTCCCAATTATAGTGATGCCGCTGCTACAAAATGATGCCTCATATCAAATCATAATTTATTTCTCTTGGTGTCTATATTATAAGAGTGAACACTTGTCGAACACATCTTTGTCAACAAGTTTTGAGCGAATGCTCTTATTCGCGAAAGTTGACAAAGTTGAAACTGACATATTTGAAATATTTTAGTTGTCCAACACCAATCCCCCACCCCCTCATTGAACATGAACTGCAAACACAGTAAATTTCACTTGTAATGAACACCATAAGTATACGCTACAATCCTTTCAGTTTGCAAAGTAAATGAAGTAACCAGACCAATTGCCAACAGTAAATCTCCAAAATTACACTTGACCTAAATGGCACTTTCCCGAAAAACAAACTAGTAAACACACATACCCTAATTTTTCTCTAATTTTTGAAGGGGGGCTGCACCCCCCACACCCCCTGCTAATTATGTATACAAACTCCGAGATTCAACTAAAATTAAGGTATACATGCATAATTCATAATGTACACATCTTTACGTCTCTGCTACATTTGCGTGTGTTGGCCAACTATGTCATTTCAAACTTAACATTTTAGATCTTTAGAGCATTCGCTTATGAGTGTTTGCTTAAAATGTGTCGACAAACTGGTGCTCGACATTTTAAGTGTTCATTCTTATAATATAGACCCTCTCGCTTGTCAGTAAAACAGAAGGTAATAAAGTCTGCCACCTGATATGTAATAATACTATTCATTACACTATGTAACTGACTACTAAATACAGTGAATTTTAATGCAGTCAGTAATGCATCTGATACACCTTTGTGTTGTACAGATAAAATATGTAACAAGATGGCTGGCATGATACACACCTGTGGTTCGTTACCCAATCATGTTAAATGGTGGTGTCAATAATATCGAGATGTACTGGCAGTTACAATAAAAATGCAAACTTTTGTACTGTACAAGATGGCAGAACACTAAGTATGATGTTAACAGCTTACCCTGATGAATACATACATAACTGACACTAAACTCACTGCATTATGGGATATGGTTCTTCTTCAAATAGCAATGCTATATATTTACCTTAAAGTGATAATATTATAATACATATCCTCAATCTATACAGACAGCAGCTTTACACACTTATCATCACATCTCCACCCTCAAGGAGAGATATGTCACTTTGAAATTAAAATGTACAGATGTCTATATTACTAACTTACCATTCACCATTCTGTAATGACCCTGACCTTGAGTAGCATCTTACCCTCACCAAGAATGATGCCACTATATGAAGACAAGATGATCAATTTCAACAATTGGCATAAGTATTGGTGTCATTCAAAGGGGATCCAATGGCTGTCAGCCTGGGATGACATGCTCGGCAAGCCACGATGCTTCGCTAGGGACGGCTTGCATCTGTCACCCCTGGGCTTTCAGATATTGGCAAAGGCTCTTGCTACCCCCATAGTGCCTTTTTTAGGCAAGGCTCAAAAGACAAACCCACCTGCATAGGTATCACAAAGGATAAGAAACTAAGAGTAATGCTATTCAACGCCAGAAGTCTAAACCTCAAGATGCATGCACTTGAAACTCTCCTTAGCATGGAGAACATTGATATCTGTGTAGTAACAGAAACCTGGTTCAAGGCTCCAGAGAGCACCCCAGCACTACCAGGTTATACCTCATACCATGCTTTTTGGCCCCAAAACTTGGACCAAACCACAAAAGGAGGGGGGAGTATCAATATTTGTCAAAGATACCCACACCTCCAGGTTGGTGGCATAGCACGAAGCATCAGAGACTATCCATGTGCAACTAACAGTGGGTAAAACTTCCTTCCAGTTTATAGCCTGCTACAGACCACCCTCCCAAACCCAGGAACCCCACTCGGCCTTCCTGAGAACAGTGGAAAATATGAAGGTCTCTCCAAAAAACATTATATTGGGTGACTTCAACTACCCAAACGTAGACTGGGAGCATTACTCTAGCTCCAACACCCTAGCCCAAAGGTTCCTAGAATTTATAAACTCAAATGCTATGGAACAACTTGTTACCACTCCCACAAGAGGGGAAAACATACTGGACCTGATCATCACCAACATGGGGACTTTATGCTCCAGACCAGAAGTGTATCCCTCACTGGTAAGATCAGACCATAAACTAATCTCACTGGATATTCACATCCCGACCCCACCCCCTGCCCAGAAAACCACAGTGAAAAACTTTCTAAAGCAAATTTCACACTCCTCAAAACCGAGGTGGAATCCTTCAAAGCCCCGGGCCTATGGAAAATATGGCCCAGACCGCAGAATCCTTTATAAACGCATTCTATGAACACCTTCAGGAATGCATGGATCATGCAATCCCAAATAAAACCAAGACCCAATCCTCCAAAGGCAAACATCCTGTCTGGTGGACCCCAGCCATAAACAAACTATACAATAGAAGGAGGAAGCTACTACATGATAAAGCAAAATCCCAAAAAGGGAAGGCATCTCTGATCAGTATTAGCAAAAAACTACGGGCACTCATAAAATCGACTAAGGTCAGCTTCGAGAGACAAATTGCACAGGACACCAAGGATAATCACAAGGCTTTCTTTAGTTATGTTAGTAACCTGGGTGGGAATTCCCAGATATGCTCAGAATTGGTCCAAAATGACAAAAAATACACCTAACCCACAGACATTGCCAACATTCTAGCTGACAGGTTCAGCGCAAACCCCCCCCCCCACAAAAAGGGCAAATATCTATCCCAGCAGAGTGCTGCCCCCCTGACATCTCAGATGCTCAGGTAAGAGCCGCCCTCTCCAAAGCAAAAAACAGCATCAATGGGACCAGATGGTGCCCGGGCTGCGTCCTACATGAACTCCAAGAAGAGCTAAACCCAAACATAAAACTACTGTTCAATCTCAGCCTTACTACAGGATATGTACCCAAAGAGTGGCGTACAGCAACAATGGTCCCTCTCCACAAAGGTGGTGCCTCAACGGATCCTGGAAACTATCGCCCCATAAGCCTGACTAGCTTGGTCTGCAAAGCTATGGAAAGGATCATCATGGACCTCATAAATAAAGATATTGGGGACCTACAGACACTGGATCCTACCCAGTTCGGCTTTATTAACGGCAGATCCTGTATCTTAAACCTGGTCGACTTCTTTGAAACAGTCACCAAGGCCATTGATGAGGGGAAGGTGGTCCACACAGCCTACCTGGACCTCGCAAAAGCCTTTGATACAATACCACACTCGGGCATTATAGATAAACTCACCAGCTTAAATATAAACCCCTATGTCACTACAAACTGGCTCAAGGACAGAACCCACATGGTTAGAATTGCTGGAGCCATGTCAGACTCCAAACCAGTTACAAGTGGCATCCCACAAGGCTCAGTCCTGGGACCTCTCTTGTTCGGTATATATTTCTCGGAGGTACAGGCCGACATGGAAGGACAGTGGCTGACCAAGTTCACAGATGACTGCAAACTGGGTGCCATAATCAACTCTCCAGCCGACACAAGCATCCTCCAAAAGGGCCTCATAGAAACAGACAACTGGTGCCAGAGCCATGGCCTCAAGCTAAACACCAAAAAGTGTATAGTCATCCCTTTGGCAAAAACAAAGTGCCCACAAATTACCACATAGGTGGTAATCCATTAAGTACAGAAGAAGTAATTAGGGACCTGGGGACCCAAGTTGATAGCAATCTCTCATTTGACAACCACGTGGCCAAAGTGGTTAGAAAAACATTTTATATAGCCCACCTAATCATGAAGGGATTCACATCTAGATCAGGGGAGGTCATTGTGCCTCTTTACTCATCCCTCATCTGGCCCATAATTGAGTATAATGCCCCTTTTGGGATGTACCTTACCAGACACCTGCAGCAACTGGAAAGACCCCAAAAGTACCTCACCAAGAGGATCAAAGGGCTCAAACAGATGCCATATGCTGCCTGGTTAAAGAAACTCCAGCTCTACTCAGTGGCATACCGCCTGCTCAGAGCGATCTGTGCCTGACGTATAAAGCCATGTCCAACCCGGAATTAATGGACATGCTGCACCTCAGAAAATCCAAATCCCATCAAGCCACATGCTCGAGAGACTTGAACCTCAGCACTGAAATAAATAGGACATGCTGGAGGGACAGATTCATAACCCAGAGGCTCCCTTTACTCTGGAATAAAATCCCAGTCCAGGTTAGGCAGAGTCCCTCATTGACTGTCTTCAAGAGGAATCTTGATGAATGGATGGGAGATCGTAGGTTTACCCCGGGTATCACTTCTGTGTCACTGTTAGACAGAGGCACAATATACTAACCTCGAAAAAGGGCATAGCAAAATTAATTTAAAATGGGTGGCGAAAGCCAAACACATTCTGGCTAGGCTTATAAATGCCCTAGGGCAGATAGTCTAGTATGAACCTATGTAATGATCCATTCAATGCACATTATTTTATATTTTAATACTACTGACCGTACAGTGCTAGAAACATTTTTACATATGCTATGTTACAATCATTTACTAAATTATAGCAGTTGAGATAGAAATTACTTTTAAGCAGAACATTTTTTCAAGGAAGATAAATATGCTTGCAGTCTTTATAATTAATTAACATTTTAACTTCTCTACTGATATGTGTCACTTGATCAGTATTGGAACTGGACCCTGCAAAAGGAAAATGGTTAGACAAACAATTACAAAGGACAGTATTATATTTAGACTCATTCTGCAAAATGGTCTCAACAGAACCAGGTTCAGTCTCCCTCAGTGGGACAGCATACAGTCTGTAATCAGACATTATGGATTTTGAACTTCCATCCTTGTCTCAGGTACTTGCTTCTTGTAATCCCTTTGAGGAAACAGGAACACAAAGACTACATATGGATCTTGTTATTCTCACAGACATGCCCGGTTTGCTCTCAGGAGCATGAAATTAGATTGAAGATTATAGGGAATTACTTGAACATACCACAAATTGCATCTAACTGCTTCAGCATTATCTGTAGCACTGTGCATGACCTTGGTTCATCAGATTTTCACACTGCAACATGTATGTCCCACTTTCTTTCTCCATGTAATCATAAGTGTACTGATTGGACTGGTTGAAGGGCAGACAGCTAGTGGTTATGAAGAGTGTCATCTGCTGAAGATCATTTTGTGTGAAGCTTTAGCTCTTTGGTCATTTTTTTTACTTTGTAATACAGAACACTTTTGGATTTAGGTTTAGCTTTTAATGTTGATATGTTAGTCCTTATTTGTATTCCAAGCATTGGCTGAGTTGGAGTTACTCCTGTTGTACTTTGTGGAAGAGCTTGATATGACATGAGATATATGCAAGGGTCAGGTTGTCTCAAGATCTTTCTAGCTGTTTGGAGTATTATCTCCTTCTCTCTCTGGCTCCAGTTGTTTGAGGAAAGTGACAACTTGATGTAACCCTAATAAAACCGTAGTCGTCATCCAATTTTTGGAATTCAGTGACACAAATTGTGAATGTTACCTGTGACCAACTCAGTGGGTATTCCATATCTGGTGAACACTGAATCTTGCTATTGTTAATTCGCTAGCTGCAGTCAGTACATGCAATATTTCAATGTCACAAGGCTAATAATCTATTGTTATGCTATTAATTAGTAACAATCTTCTGCAAAGGACCTTGTGGTGATGATGTTACTACTAATGGCTTTCTTCTTTGAGACATTTTAAGGACAATAAAGAACTGTCACTCTGACATAGGCTTTCTAGTGTGTACATTAATGCTGGAGGACCACACTGACATTTTGACTATTTCTTAACATTTTGTGAGTCCTTGTTATCCATCATGTATTTGTCTTAACATTTCAGCACATTGCAGTGTGGATACTATTATCCTGTCTTGATACAGCAGTAAGCCATCATGTTCTGACAGTTTTTGGACATGTATAAGATTTCTGGATAGAAGACCAGCCATAATATGTTGTTTCCTAGGCACATTTATAGCTCTGGCATTGAACCTTCTTAATGTCTTGAGTATTTTTTTATGTCTAGATGGCACTTTGTCTGGATCATAGGTTAATACTAAGATATCAGTCTACAGACTATTACTAGCCAATAAGCAACAATTAGAATCAAACACTGTACCTTATACCTGTAGGGTAAAGACTTTAATCATTAAGGCAACTTTACCACTCTTAACCTTCAAGCCAACCCTATTCCTCTAAACACTGGAGTTGTCTGGAATTTGAACCTAAAATCTCTCACACCTTAAAGAAGAAACATACTCATAGAGCTACAAGCCTCTGACTTGAATTAATCAGTGAAAATAATGGCTTATGGTTAGGTTGAAGTGTGAAACAACCTGGTACTGAAAGGTATCTACAGAATCTCTCATACACACATACACTCTTACAAGGTATGTCTTCCTGATCTGTGAATGTCTCTGACTGGCATTGGTCTGCACTCTGGAGTAACAGGCAACAGGGCATAACACTTGTTTATCTGTTTGGAGTAATGCTGTGCCTGGCATCACCTACTGGGATCAACACTCACTATTCTTGGTTTGGTAAGATCAGAGCATGCTGGCATTGGAGCTATTGCTAGCATCTGCTATACTATCCTGAAAGCAAGGGCATGAGCATCTCCCCATAACCAAGATGTTATTTTTCATCAGGTCTTTTATTGCATGTAGCTCAGTAGACATAGCTGCTATAAACTTACCAGTGAAATTAATCATGCCAGACTTGTGTCCTCTTTCACTCGATCATGGCTAGAAATTGCGCAATACATTTGAGTTTGCCTGTAGAGTTTGATCTTTGTCTCTTCTTCATGGAGCATTGGCTATTTTGAGACATTTTTTATGGTGCATGTAATAACATTTTAACATCAGTTCCTACATCAATCTTGAAACTCATCTGAGTGCTGTGAATAAGGAGTTTTACTTGTCAATCTGATTCAGACTCAGGTATATTAGCTATTGAATCCAGGAAAAAATGCTTTCTGAACATTATTTTCAGTTTTTTTTTTTATTATCGGAAGCAACTTCTTTAATCAACCTTTTCTTATATGCTACAGCAAAATGTCCTAGCCTTTTGCATCTCTTACACCTTCTACCTTATGCTGCACACATTCTTACTTTGACCAGTGATATATTTCTTTTTAAACATGCCATTTTCTCAGCATTCTGTACCATACATCATTTGCAACATTCAAGTTATTCATTTATTTTTTTTACTCCTTCAGCCTCTCTGGTGACTTGTATGACCTTTTCTAAAGTTATATTCACTTCAAGTTTGAACTTTCAAGACACTTCAGTATTAGCCAGCCCAATAACACTTCTGAATCTCATTTGTTCATCTTAAATTTCAATAAAACCACAGTTTTCAGCCATTTCTAACAATCACCTCATAAAAGCATCAGCATGGTCATCTTTAGCAGCTCCTCTGGTTACCCATTCATGTCAAATTACACTGTCAATAATATCTTGATGTACCAGCATTTGCAAACAAAAATGGCAATATTTATTCTGTAAACAAATTCAGTGCAGTATTAATGGTTTTGGCAGTTATCTTATCAAAAAATCACTGGCAACTGGCACTAGACTTAGTGCATTATGGGATATAGTATTTCTTTTCAAATTGCAATGCTATGCATCCGTCTTGAAGTGTCAATGCTATAACGCATATTCAGAATATATACCGATTCTTAACAGTGATACACACTTATCATTATGTTATTTAGGACTTGACACAAGCTACTGAGATGAATAATCTTTGTGGTTTATTACCCAATCTAGTGTCATGTTGGTAAGGATCCAAGACCAGACCATTTAACCTTGACAGCTTCACTGGGATATTTGTTTCCTGTAATGACTGTGAAATGATCAGCATTTATTTCTTCTGACTCATGTGTAAGCAGTTTGCATTCCCAGTTTTCCATAGTCAGGTCTTAACATTTGAGGGTTCTTCCCACTGCAGCTCAAAAGAGGTCCAGAACTGTAGCTAGATATTTTGGCACCCCATACAATTCCCTGATCTGGTGCTCCCTTCAACTCAAAGCTGAAGACCAAGGTAAAGGGGAAAAAACGTACAAGTCGAAGATCAACGAGTTGTGCAATGATTGAAACCTGAAGCAGTCCGCTTGCTGGAGCTAAAACAAGCAGCTTGCTACAACTAAGTACCACACACAAAACACTGAAGCACTTCAGCTGTGACCATAAATGTATTATCAGCATTCATTTCTGAATCCTAGTACTGCACTACTGTTTAATTGGCATCTGCCCATTCTGTCCACTAACACATTACATCCTGGCAGCTACCCCCTTCAACTTGCCTTAGCTACTCATCTGATGAGGTCAATATATTACAGTGAGGAAAAGAACAACATTCATACCAACCCAATAGGATTTCCTTTAGAATAGACACTTTTATACATCTGGCTTTTCTGCACTGAAAAGATGACTCAAAATATAAAGGAAAAACTGTGTTTATGGTGCACATAATTGTACATCATTCAGGATTCTTAAGTGGGCAGGCAAGGGATGTAAATTTCCTTCTCATTTAGAAGTCTACATAATTTTCTGAATGTCTGGTTTCTTCGGGGTTTATACAAAGTACAGTGAACACTGGTAGCAACTAAAAGTACCTAACTATGTGCAGCTGAAAGGCATTAATAAATAGTGGGAGTAAACCTGGGTATAGTACTGACAAACTGAATCCATTAGATAAGTAACGATTAATCAAGACAGCAGCCATGTAGAAGCATTTCAGTAAACCATTATTTCTTTTTCTCCATAATCTAGTAATTTCTGGAGTACTAACAAAGTGCTGAATTTTTTTAACTTTAATCGACATGCAAAGGCCAAACAGTAGTGCAGATTTTAAAGGTCCAGTATCAGTTTTAAAACAAACTGTGCTTCCTCAGCAGCATTTAGGAAATGGAGAGAGACATTCACTAACCTTCTAATAAAAGTTATGTTCATAGGGAAACAGTGTAAGTCAAACTGCAAATAAGAAATACATTAGCATGCCACATTACTGTGCTGAATTTGGGTAACCTACAGGTGGACAAAGACTGAATTCCTGAAGATCATTTGCCCAAGACTTAACACACTGAAGATAGAATCTCTTCCATAGGAAATCAATATCAGTGAGTTGGGCAGGTAGTGATGCCCTATTCCAGGGTAACATCCCCCATTTTCAAGTTGCTGTAACTCTGGAGTTGGTATATAGGAGTTTCGGTGCAAGGGAGCTTGTCTCCCTGCAAAAAAACAGTTAAAATCTGTTTTTGGCCAGTTTTTGTTCAGAGAATGGAGTAAGGGACTCCAATGCTCAACAGGCTGAACTTCATTCACCCATGGTGGAAGCTCTGAATTTTTATTACAAATTAATTTTGAACTTTTCTGTGGGCTTCTCTTGTTCTCATGGATGGCTTTAATGAAAGGAGAGACCATTGACTGGATTGATTGTTTATATATCAAGTATGTATTTGTTTGACAAGGAGAAAACATAGCTTTTACCATGAGAAACACACTGCTACAAAGAGCCCTAAGAAAAACAATCTTTTAATTCTGATGTAGCAGAAGGAAAAGTAAGTGTGTGTGTGTGTGTGTGTGTGTGTGTGTGTGTGTGTGTGTGTGTGTGTGTGTGTGTGTGTGTGTGTGTGTGTATATATACAGAATCAATAGTATCTCATACCTGTTAATGAAGAACAATTTTAGATAGTAACCATGAAAACTGTGGAACATCTTAGAACGACAAGTACTCAAGTATGAGGTATATCTGGCTGGTTGTGTATTATGCCTCTAGGTAGCCTCAGACCGCGACTTTGTTCTCTGTTGAAACCAAAAATGTGGCAAATACTCTGTTAGAAATAATCACCATGGTAGGATCTTCCCATGAAATACTGATGGACAGAGGGACTTACTTTAATGCTGATCTGTTCTTTTTATGTTTTTTTTGGAAGTGCTGAGAGATAAATCAGTGAAACAAAACACTGACCCTACCATAAAAAAATAGTTTGCTGGAGAGACTTAGTTGTACTCTTAAGAAAATGCTGAGGAGGATCACAGACCAGCTTAAGCAGGAGTGAGACAAACAACTGCCCCATCTCCTCTTTCTATACAGAGTAGGGCCACAAAAATCAACAGTTTTTTAACCATTTCACCTACTTTACAAAGTAAGGGGAACTACAGACTTTATTTATGATGCGTGGAAGGGTGAAGGTGATTCCAACAAGAGCCTGTTGTGGAGTATGCACTGAATTTGAAAAATAACCTTAGGGAGCTCATGAGTTTGGCCTAACATCATACAATAATAAAACATTTGGTATTTCTGGAAAGTTCAAGAAAAAGTGACTTTTTCTTTGTTGTGATGTAACCATTACAAACTTATTACTGTCTTACTATTTTTTGAAATGTGCAAAAATGCAAATCTATGAAAACCAACTTTGACACTTAATGTATGTATGACTTATAAAGCTTTACTCCCCGGGCTTCTACTGAAAAAGGGGTTATTTGTGACCCAGACAGACTTTCCCAGTAAACAACAGTAACTAAGTTAAACAATGTTATTATATCTTTTGGAGATAACGGGTGGGATGCAGAAATACACTTTACTATGGTGCAATAAGGAAACCCATCTATGAGAAAGAGTTAGTGGTACACACAATTTACATCGGTTTAATAGAAGAGGTAGTGGGATTCTTTTAGTTGATCTTCTCAGTAAAACCTGGCCTTACATTTCAGTAAATGGCATAGGGTAGTCACAGCAGGTATATACTATCCAGGCTCAGGAAAATTAAATAGTACTGCAACAGATTCAGTCATTGCTAAAACAGGCTATACCCAACAGGTGAAACACCCTGCAGGTGCAGAGATGCAAAGAGCAGTGAGATGGGCTATGTCAGGAAAATGGTACATATTTTCTTCCAAGTTACTTTTATTGGAGGAGGCTAAGAAAATTTGCTTCTCAACTAGAAAGGGGGAGAAATTACAAATGATTCATGTTGTTCTGGATTAAACAAATGTAAACAGCCATGCATTTCACTGGTGATATAGAACTTAAGACTTTTTGTTAAAATATAAAATTGCTTATATTTTTACTCATTATTATATTTAGAAGCTGAATTAGATCACCACAAAACACAGCTCTCTGAGAATTCTCTGAGAATTATTCAGCTTATTTAAAAAAGACATATTATTTTTGTGTTTGAAATATCTCTAGCCTCAGCTGAGACTACTGTTTCAGAATCACTTTTGTCTTTCTTTTTCTTCTTCTTCTTCTTCTTCTTGTTTTCCAGTACTATTATTTTGGATTTTAAAAATCTGTAAATATCTTTCCACTGCCAATCAAAGAGGAGAGTACTTCATCACAGCTACTGCTATCCTTTTTTTTCTGTTTGTATGGCATTATTAGTTGAAGTTTGGAAATTCAAATTGGTGGAGTCAGCTACCTTAATTTACCTGGATTATAAGTTTATTGGATTCCATTTACATCCTGAGGCTACAATCATTATTCATAAGTCATTTGTAATAATAACTAGAGATGTATTTATTTTTTCTCTTAGCAGTTTGTCCAAATTAATTATTTTATTTTGTTTTTCCTGTGCAACAGCAATGGGTTTTACATGTGAAATCAGAACTCTTATAAATAAGAGGTTTTATTTATTTATTTATTTATTTAAATGATTGTGGCTTGAAGTCTTATTTTGTCTTGGGAAGGGTATCTTCACTGCACTGGTATGACTGTTACTAGTCACCCTTTTGAATATATAAAAACTCTTTGGACATCCATTTTAATAACATATTGTTGGGGAACCTATTACAAGATTGGTCAGTAACTGAGGTCTTAGTATCCAATTAGAAGACTGGTGTCAGCATGCCTTAAAAACAGATAAGGAGTTCTGTCACTGGAGGGATATCAGTAGCCCCTTCTGAGAAGCATGTGCTTGTGTGACTGTGTGTGTGTGTGTGTGTGTGTGTGTGTGTGTGTGTGTGTGTGTGTGTGTGTGTGTGTGTGTGTGTGTGTGGTATGTGTGTGTGTGGTGTGTGTGTGTCATGTGTGTGTGTGTGTGGGCTCGCCTAAAAAACAATTTGGTTAACACTCAGTTATTGTTGGTAAGCTTAGCCATCAAGGGTCTGGGCTCAGACTAACATGTATGAAACTCATCCAGTGATCATAACCCTGCAATGCAGCTAATAGTGTACAGCGTATTTGAGTTTTACAGTTGCTAATGATAACCCAAGGTAGAAGTTTTCATTTTCATATGCTGCTAAGGCCAATTTCCTTGCTTCTTACACATCTGGGTGGCAGTGGTGTAGGTTTGGGTTCTGTTACTCTTGTCCCCTTGTCACCTTCCTGACAATCCTCTGGAACTAGGTTCCATGATCTCTATTATATATTACAATTAGTAATCTATGCTTTTCCTATATTGTAGACATAATCTATAGGTTTATGATATGCCATATAAATTCTGACATACTTAGAGACATTTTCTTGTTTCATTATGCTAGATGTCTGAGACTCTCAAGATTACACCCATTTTGGATTCTAGGAAATCTATCTATCTGTATAAAGAAACTACTTTCCTTATAGGTATTGAAGTTATGATTTGGGAATTATTTTCTCAATGAAAATAGACGTGCAGGGAATAATGAATTTCTTTCCAAATAATTTGCATCAGATCCTAGTTAACTTATTCCCCAGATGGTCAAGAAGTTAAAGGGTGACAACTGGCATTAATTTATTAGTATCCTAAAGTTACAGCTTAAGGAAAAGGTCAAGGCATGAGGTAAATGGAAAGTAATACAGCACCTTGACAGGTAGCAAAACTAGTAATCATCAAAAAAGAGTTGCTGAATACCTTGCAAAGTTGAATAAGACAAATCATGAGGGAAGTAGAAACTTTTATGGTGCCATCACAATTTATTTTTGGAAAGTAACTAAGGGTCTTACTGAAAAGACCCATAAGATTGTCATAGAGTATTAAAATAATTAAATTAAATTAACCAATAAAGCTAAATCATTTAAGATTCTACTCAAATATACTGAACTGGTTGCAGAATTACTTTAATCAAAGAATCTTAAAAAAATGTTGAGAGGCAACCAGATTTCAGATAAAGGTCATCTTCTCACTTAGAATACCTCAAGGGGTCAACAATCATCCCTTTATTTATAAATGACACTACTACTACCACACTCCACCATTGTTAAAAATATTTATGGAGATGACATTTGTTAAAGGTCGGTAACCCATACAGCACAAATTTAAAAACAGTTATAAAAATATGTCATTATACTTATTCATCAAAGCTCTGACAACTAAGTGGTAGTGTGTGTGTTACAAAATGTGTTAATATTTTTCTTGGAACACCTTAACGATTATCAAAAAAGAAAATTCAGATTCCTAATAATGTTATTCCTAAATGACAATAAAATATTTCTGGAATTCCAGTACAAGTATCATGGCCTCATGATGGACAATGCAAAAATAATAAGCATGCTAGTATACTTCTATCTGTTTCTCTCTCTCTCTTGTTTTTTTTTTTTTGCAAAACCATACACTTACATGCAAAATTAATATTGCATACCCAAACTGTAACACAGCAATGGTCAGCATAAAGGGAAATCAGATTAAGCACTCACAGATGACAGTACAAAATCATTAACATCCTTTGTATAAATTCAAAATATTGAATAAAACAGAAGTATTTATTATGTTTCATTACCCTAACTTGTTAACATCTGATATGTAGCTGCAAACTGAGATAGTAAACAATGGCATTTCATAGAGAAAATGCAGGATCTGGTTTCCTGCCAGAATAGGTACCATTCTAGCACAACCCAAAGGAAGCTTGGAAATAGAATAGACTGATGCCAAACAAATGTGAACTCACTTTTTTCATGTATAAGCCCACCACCTGATTTGACCAACATATTTTTTCACTGTACTTAAGCATGCAAGATGTAAGCCCCACAGGTATAAAAAGTTTGTGAATCTTCCATTTTGATGCAGTGGAATAGAAGAGTAGAGTAATAGTAAAAGCCATATATGAGACTTTGTTTCCAGAATAAATACACTGGGAAGTCCGCAGTGAAAAATGTCTGCCCTAAGCACTCACCATTAACCATAAAGCATTCTGAAAGTAAGTCTGGCAACACTTTTCACCACTGTATTATTGACAACAGTACCACAATTTATGTAGAATGGTCACATTATATGCCTACAGCCTGTACTTTTATGATCTTTCAGAAGCCCTTCACCTACACTTGTAGCATGAGACCAATATCTATTTAATATAAAAAGAAAAGCTTTCTCACATATATATATATATATATATATATATATATATATATATATATATATAAAAGTTCTTATTGCCTTAAGTTAAGTTCTGACAAGAAATGTTATTGCTATTGGAGTTAATGGATTTACAGAAGTGTACAGAATGGCACACTGCTACAGTCATCCCTCTCCATAAAGGGGGAGTGACTACAGACCCTGGGAATTATCACCCCATTAGCCTGACGAGTTTGATATGTAAAACTCCAAACTCTGGACCCCACTCAGTTTGGCTTTGTGAAAGGGAGATCATGACTGCTCAACCTACCACAATCAACAGAACGTGCTGGAATGACAGGTTAATAACCCATAGACTGCCCATGCTATGGAGTAGACTTTCCATACATGTCAAACAGAGCACCTCACTGGCTCTTTTCAAGAGAAATCTTGATGAGTGGATGGTAAATAGAAAATTCACCTCGGGGATCACTCCAGTGGCTCTGTTCGACAGAAGCCCTGGAAACTAAGGTCAGGTGGCATGATCCCAGGATAATCCTATGGGCCAGGCTTGTAAAGGCTCCAGGGCTATTAGCCTAGTACACACCTATGAATCTCTGAACTTGGTTGACTTATCTGAGTCAGTCATCAGGCTGTGGATGAAGGTAAGGCAGTGCAAACAGCCTACCTCGATCTGTCCAAGGCCTTTGATACCATTCCTCACTCAGGAATTATTGATAAACTCGCCAAACTAGTCATCGACCCCTATATCACTAGAGTGTGAAAGTAGCAAAATCCAAGTTGGACTGCCAACCAGTTATGAGTGGAGTCCCACAGGGGATGTTCTTGGATCCCCTCCTGTTTGGCATCTACTTCTCAGATGTCCAGGCCAACACAAAGGGACTCTGGCTGACCAGGTTCTCAGATGACTGCAAACTGGGAGCCATTATTAACTCCCCAAGTGATGCAGACCTCCTACAGAAAGGACTCACTGAGACCAATGACTGGTGTCAAAACCATGGCCTTAAGCTTAACGCCAAAAAATGTGTCATCATCCACTTTGGAAAAAACTCAGTTCCCATTAATTACCACAGCAATGGGAACACTGAAGGCATTATAAGAGATCTGGGGACACAGGTTGACAGCAACCTCTTGTTTGACCACCACATTGCCACCATGGTCAGAAAGTCCCTCTATGTGGCACATCTCATTACCAAGGGTTTTGCATCTGGAAGAATGAGGTCACCATCTCTCTCTACTATTCCCTCATTAGACCAATCATTGAGTATAATGCCCCATTTGGCATGTATCTCACTAGACACCTGCAACAGCTGGAGAGACCACAGAAGTACCTCATGAAGAGGATCCTATGCATTAAACACATGTCCTACATGGACAGACTCAGGAGACTCCAGCTATTTTCTGTCTCATATCACCTGCTTAGAGGCAATCTCTACTTGACTTACAAAGCTATGTCTGACCCAGCTCTGTTAGGGAAAGCTACATCTAATGAAATCCCAATCCCTCCACACCACACACTCCAGAGGCCTCAGCCTCATTACCACAATCAACAGAAAATGCTGGCGGGACAGGTTCCTCACCCAGAGACTGCCCATGTTCTGGAATAGATTTCCCATACATTTCAAGCAGAGAACCTTTCTGTTCCTCTTCAGGTGAAATCTTGATGAGTGGATCAGTAATAGAAAATTCACCCCGGGGATCACTCCAGTGGCTCTACTTGATAGAGGCACTGGGAACTAATGTCAGGCAGCATGATGCCAGGGCACTTCTATGGGCTAGGCTTGTAAAGGCTCCAGGGACACTTGCATAACTTTTTTTATGACTCTGATGTTTTAACCACTCCCTTAAATTCAACAACATGGCTCATGGTAGCCTCTGTCTAGGAACATATCACATAGAATCATTGTCTAAAACCTGGTCATCAGAAAAATCCTACTCAGCCTAATCAACTGTCCCCTGACAAGATTTTTCTTCTGTAAAAATGGATGTTGGCTATCATAATGGAGAAGTCTATTTCAGTAGTAGTTCTCTTTCCAAAAAAATGGTTGATTCAGATTTACTACTCTCAAGATTTTTAATGACTGAGACATCAAGGAAAAATATTGAGACCAAAATAAGTTGGTGTGTAAACTCCAAAAAATAGTTGTGCCATTAATAAAGGCTATTAATGCATCAAATTCTTCAGAAAAAATGCCATCAATAATAGCTCCAACGCATCCTGCTGGAGATGCACAGAACATACCAAAGCTGATTGGGTACATATTTTTTATGATTGCTCTAAATTAAAGGTTATTGGAATAGCATAGATGATTTTTTTTCAAAGCATTATTCACTGATTCCTTTTCATTGTCCAAATTATTAGTTCTTTTTCAATGTAAATGAAGGTTACTGTTTGAATAAGAATAATTCATGTTTACTATGGTCAGTACTTGCTATCGCCAGAAAATGCATCCAAAGAAGATGGAAAACTAGCTGCCCACCTACTGTCAAAGATTTCTTGTCTTCAGTTAAAGACCTGGCAATCAAAGAAACTAAGGGTAAAGAATTTTGACTCTATCCAAAGGCATTTGTTAATAATCCTTGGAGAAAGTTTTATCACTTGTTGAGACTTTACAAATGAACATAAGTCTTTCTGAATTGATACTTAGACTAAAGAACTTGTGGATTTTATGTGTGATCTGTAGTTCTGCTTCAGGCCTGTGCACATATTGTAAATAGTTTTTACTTTGTTTGTTAATATTTTGTCTTAGAATGAGAATATGGTTGTCATTTGTTGTCTCTTACTTTTCATGAGAAATTTAATAAAATATTTGAATAAAAAAAAGAAAAATGCCATCCAGGTACCTAAGTTACAACTGGATTATAGACCATAAAAGGGATATAAACACAAAATTGCTTTCCTAGGACCAAAAAACAGATTGGCAAATGCAGGTGCTAAGGTTGCTCCAATAACAACCTTTTTCAACTGCTTAAAATATTTGCCTTCAAAAAATACAAAATTAGATCTTAACACAAGGTCCATCCAGTGATAAACAATATCATCCTCCTTTATGTCAAGGGTAGTCCCCATAGCAATGGTCTCAAAGAACTATTCAAGGCCTTGGTCATGAGGTATTATTAAAAGTATGTCTTTGATGTATGCTACAAACCCCTGTTGTCTTATGGGGAGAACATAGTAGTAGGGAGAAATATAAATGACAACAACCACTCTAGGGCCATGGCGTTAAGTTATAGCAGGGATATACCTTCCCTTACAAAGATTATTAGTTCCCACTGGACAACCATTTTTGGTGCATTTGATCTTATGATCAAATTGAGGCCAAACACAAGTTTTTTTATAACCAGCTTTAACTTAAAGTAAATACTTGAAATGAATCAAAGTAGGGGTATGAATTCTACCAAGAAACTGGGTGTGAGGCACTGTGAGGCATGTAAACAGTGTGTATCCATATTACAAGTTACCCATTTTTGTTAACTGGCTTCTCTAGAGTGATTTAATTTAAGGGGAGCTATGACTACAATTCTAAAGGCATAGTGTATTTGGCCCTTTGCACCACCTGTCCTACATTCTATGTAGGTAAGACAGAGACACCATTTGGGAAAAGGATTTACCATCACACTTGCACTATCCATACAAAAGATAGAATTAATGCATTACACAAACATTCTATGGCCTGTACTGACTTTAGAAATTTTTGTTTTTGTGTACTGGAAAAGTGTGTGTGTGGGGGGGCTTTCCTTGGAGGAAAGGGAACTTTCTTGGCAGATTATCCTTAATGCTGCAAATACCCCAGGAATTAAGGATGTTATTTCCATAGGATGTGTTTTGAAGAAGAAATCTCTTTTTTTATGAAATGATTTTACTAACAAGGTTGTTTATTGGCTTTATTATAGTTAATATTAAATTACTGAAGTAAGTTGTTTTTAAAAGTACATTTCTCTTTAAATTTAGTTCTTGTTTTTGGTGTCAACATTTTTATTTAAAAAGCAGGACGTAAAGCAATTTCTTTTACTCTGAGGAAGTTCTATTAAGTTCTAGAAAGAAAGTGCTTATTTTTTTACATTAAAAAAGTTCTGAACATTTTTGGAGCGGCGTTTTGTTATTTTTATGATTTCTTAGTATGCCTGTCATCTTTTTGGATTATATATGTATATGTGTGTATGTTTCTGTGGATGTATGTGTGGCTTTATTTGCTTAACCTCTTAGTTTATTATATAATTTTGTAGAATGATAAAAAAGTGGGAACCTAGTCTATTAGAAGAATTGCAAAAGGTGGATTATATAAATGCATATTGTACCCTTATGTTTTATAGTCAAAACATGGAGAGGCGTGGAAAGCATTGAACTATATAAAAGAAACGTTTCATCAAAAGGAAAGAAAAATGCTTTTATTTAAGTTCTTCCTAAATATTTTAAGTTGCACATATAATGACCTGTGTAGTGATACTTGTTTTAGCCAAAAAGTTATCTGTTTGCAATTTTTATTTTGTTCAGGGACTTTAGTCTTTTAATTTCATTTGTAGTTGTGGAAAGATTGAGTTTATTCATTACATGGTACTTCTGTCTCCATAAGTGGAATTACTTGTAAAAGCTAGCTGTCTGTATTTTGAACCTTGTCTGAGATTTAGTCTTGTAGTTTCACTCACAGTGTTGGCAGAACTTTGAACTACTGCCAGATATGAGCCTCTTTTTGTCATTTATTACTAATGTATTTTTCCATATTGACTGTTACAAGTAAATTTCTGCATACTCTGGTGACTTAGACTGTGATAGATTTGCAGAAATGAGAGTATTATATATTCTTCTCCAGGAGTGGTGTTTTAGTGCTTTTGCAGCATTTTATGTTCCAGTTTTGCTGCTAGAGTCTTATATTGTGCTTATTAGTTACCTGCTTAAAGTTGCATTCCAGTGCCTCTCTGTTCTCCTGCTCTTTCTTATTCTCCCACCCTCACTGAAACAGAAAGGTAACATTTCTCTGGAATTAACCCTGGAGTCATTGAACTGTAGCTTAGAGTCATATGACTAGAGCTCCAGTATAGGCTTTATTTAATTGGATCCCTTTTAAGCAAGCCTAGAGCTGTACCTTATGGTAGTCTGACTTCCAAAGTCCCTCCTTTCCCTCTTTCATCCCTCTTTGTCTGTTGTGCAAGCTATTTAAATACTATTCACACACATTGTTTTTCATAGATCCATAATCTTGAATACCCACCCAGTAAAACAATACTGGTCTTGCGTAAACCTCCTTTACTTCAAATTGTCTTCTGCTCATTTTCCCAGAGCTCCCATCCACTTGGCACCTTTTCCACACTCTGAGAGGATCTTGATTTAATCCTGCTCCATCCTTAGCAGATAAAATATTTATTTTATTTTGCACTTCAGTTAACTGTTTTAGAGTGTTATTGCTTAATTTTTGCTTTAAAACTTAATACATGGAAAAAATGTCCAACGAAGCAGGAATGCTTTTAAAGAATCATTGAATACAAATGTGAAAAAATGAATGAGCACTTCCATCTTGGATATAAATCATACACTGGATTACGAGACTTCACCAAATTCATCCCATTAACTTACTATTCATTTAAATATACAGTGTTATCTCCATACCAAAGTCATATGCCTCTTCCTTCCTAAAACAAATATTTGATTACTGAAAACACGTAAAATGATAAAAAATATACACAGTTATACTAAACTAATAAATAACCATAAAGGCATTAAACACACACAAACACACACATATCTATCTATATACATCTACATCATCTATACATATATATGTATATTTTATATATATATATATATATATATATATATATATATATATATATATATATATATATATATATATATATATATATATATATATATATATATATATATACCGTTTTTAATTTATTTTAAAATCTTTTTATTCTTTTTAATTCGCACTTATAATTTGCACCAGAATTTAAAACCTTTCACCTCTATAAGCATCCAGAATAGTTTGCCACTTATATTCAATATAGCTTAATTCATCATTTCTGCTACTTCCACTAACACTTAATGGTACAAGTCATAAAGCAATAAATATTTTTTTGAAATTCTGGTGTACAAAGGACATTTATACAATACATTAATGATGTTACCATTTTTTAAAGAACTGATGTACTCATATATTTGTTTCTTCTATTGCTTTTACCAACATAATACTTTTCAAAAGAAATTGAAACAACAATATAAAACACATATATATAGAATGGCATGTATACAATCCATTTATCATGTATATTTTAGTAGTATTGCTGCAATAAAAGCTAGACCCATCTAAAACAAACCAACATGTTTTACAAGTTTTGCATTTGAACATTCCCTTTGAATTACCATCTCCTTTTACAGCTTTCTTAGTGGTCTCTTAAAAAATATTTTTGATGTTCTTATACCCTCTATTAAAAAAATTGGACCATTGATAATTTTACTATTATTTCTTTTATTGCACTAGAATGTAAGGGGTATGGAAGTGTCATTGCCATATTCCAGCTGCTATTACTTTTTATTTCACCACCATCTTTACTTTGATCAAAAGCAATCTTGATAATAGTGTCTACCATAGTCACATGGTAGTCCATCTCACTAAATCTGTTCTTTAAATCCATATACACATTATCCAAACTTTTTCTTCTGTGCTTAAAAGCTGCATTCTAACCCACATGTTTTTAACTAGACCTTGTTTCATGTGATGTGAATGCATACTTGTATAATATAACAGCATGTGCATAGAAACATTCTTACAGGAAATGCAAATATCAAGCCTTTTGCTAACATTATTTTTGTAAACCACAGTATCCAAAAAAAAAAAAATCATGTTACTGACATTTACATGTGTAACTTCAACAAATTCAGTATTTTTAATAATGTACGTCACAAATTACACTAACTTATCTTGCGTACTATTCTCAATAAAAAAATATCATCAAGGAAATTAGCATACACCTTTACTTTTTCATACATTGGGTGAGTGTATAGATAAACTTTCTCCCAGAAAGCCATTAGCAAATCATGGGTGAGTGGATGGATAAACTTTCTTCCTGATAGCCATTACTAAATTAATGAAACTAGGAGCCATTGTTGCACTGATAACCACTCCTACTTTTTTATGGTAAAAATGTTCAGTTGTATCTCCTCTACTGTATAATCATTTTACTGTAACAACATAATGCATGCATATTCTGACTCCATATCTTACAGAATAACCATAAACAAAGATTTCACATAAATTGTTGCAAGTAAATCTTCATCTTCAGTTATTACTTTGGGGATGATCTCTTTAAAATGTAAAGAATCTCTAATGTAGAAGGCACTTCAACCAACCACTTTTTTAAAAGCTAAGTCCAAAAACACTGGTGGTAGTTTCAGTTTAGACCCCTTTGCCCTTTATCACTTCAGTCAGCCTTTATGGAAGATTACTACTAGTTTTATGGATTTTGGGAATAATAAACATAATTCCTATTATGGGATCTGGAAACTGAAAAAATATACAAATGTTCTGATAACATATCTTGCATGAGAAAATGATAGAACCATTTATCAATGTTTCTATAATTCTTAAATACATGTACATTGTTACCTTGCTCACAACAATCAGTATTACTTAATATCTCTATCATGTTACATTTATAATCTTTAGCATTCATTATTATCATAGCTTTTTTATAGCTTTCATCAACCTAATAGGTCTTTACACAGATAAGGAAAATAGCGCTTCTCTTTCTTCATTGCACAATTATAAATTTTGTAGTGACAGTATCTTTTATAACTTGCCTTATATCACTTTCATAACTTTTTTTGAAATGACAAAATTACTGGATTCAGTAGAGGAGTTAAAAATACTATATTTATTTTAACTTACACCTGGCCCCATTAATGGACTTATCCACAGACATAACCTATAAATAGAATCTTCCTGATATACACCTTGAGACAACTGACGGATAGAACTGGATAAGCATTTTTAGTGGGCACAAAAGAAAAACCCTTTTGTAATACTTGTATGTCCATCAGGCTTAAAGCTCTGTTGGGTGAAATAAAAATTTTAAAATGAAAAAGCATTCTACTCAGTCCTTCTTTGACTCTGTTGTTGACAAGTTTTTTTTCTTTCTGGATGGTTCTGAATTGCTTTGGCCGAACTCTAATCTATTGATTAAACCATGGTTCTGTGCAGCACTTCCACTGTTTTATTGTGATTTTTGGTGAAAATTCCTCCTTGGAGGGTGATCTTTCTGGATTGCCTGTATCATCATTCCACTGAACAATTTGAATCCTGCCCGCTGAATTTTTATTCATCTCTGCTAACTGTTGTGACCTTCTCAAAACCTTTTTTTTCTCATTCTCCATTTCTAAAAAAATGATTGATGTTTGTTTTGGGCTGAATTTTTGGATCATCTGCCTTAACATCTGTAAATGATTGGCTCATACCTCCATCACTCACAGGTACCTCAACTGCTGAAAAATCCTTGTTATCATTATTGTTTTTCTTTTTTTTCTTTTTTTTTTTTTTTTTGTAGTCTTCAGTACGTCTTAGGATTTTTTTTTTTTTTTTTTTTCATCTTTTTCAAAAAATGTCTTCCCTTCATTCTGTCTTTAACTTCCACTTCAGTAGAGGCTAAAGTGAATTTGTTTATAATAATATTTAATGTGTTCTGTGAATCAAAAAATACTGTTCATTGTGCTTACTTAACAAACCAAGATATGTCAATCAAGGTTGTTTATTGATTCTATCCAACTCCTTCAAATGCACAGTATCATATGAACTGACAGTGCAAGCTTTCACTATTTTCAATCCTCATGGTTCATACTGATATTTCTGACTTGCTTTGAAATATGCTATAACCCACAGCAATCTTTATGTTTAGCCAATTGAATTTTCAAAACTTTGAACATTTTTTTCTTTGTCTAACCTAACAATTAACACGTCTTCAAATCCATAAATTATTTCACATCATTCATTTTCTACATTATTTAGGGAAGACATTCTCAATACATCACCAAAAAGATGATTAAATGCACAACATATGCTACATCCATTTTAGATCCAGATGACCCACCTTCAGATGAATTGGTTTTAACATCTCCACTTTGTCCACTGAGCTAAGTTGTGAATCACACCAGACTGACTATGCAACCTTTTATTATATAGTAGGCAAGGACAGCCATTAGTGATGCCATAAATAATTCATATGCAACATATCAACAAATACCATCAACCCACCACCTCGAGCTGGTTGGAGTACACCAGTGTCTTCTGGCTGCCACTTCAGAGAAAACCGGGTATGTATTCCTAGTTACCTTGGACCTGGTGGCAAGCCCATTTAACTCATACTTACAAGCCACATACTACTTGATGTGATCACCGGTCAAATCTGGATCCAATGTGAGGAGAGCCTAGCCCGCTGAACAAGAACAGAGAGGAACACAAGGGGAGGAAAGCTGTAAGGCCACTGCCTGCCCTGCATAGAGGGTTGACAGGGAGGGATGAAATGCCTGCTGATGGATCCTGCAGGCAGGAACTGCAGCACTCTCTTAAATAAGGTGTGTGCACCGGCATCCACCTCCCAATGATGACTCATGCTTACAGACAATGAGCCGTTACCAAGGTAAGTCATTGGTGTCCACTGAGCTAAGTCATAAAACACACCAGATTGACTTTGCAACATTTTATTTTATAACAGTCAAGGACAGCCAATAGTGATGCCTTAAATAATTCATATGAAACATATCAACAAATACCATCAAACCATCATCTCAAGCCGTTGGTGTACACCTGCCTGTTCTGCCTGCCACTTCAGAAAAAAATGGGTGCGTGTTCCTAGCTACCTCGGACTTGGTGGCAAACCCATTTAACTTATACTAACAAACCACATACTTCTTGATGTGGCCACCAGTGAAATATGAGTCATTTATTACTAATGTATTTTTCCATATTGACTGTTACAAGTAAATTTTTGCATACTCTGGTGACTTAGACTGTGATAGAATTGCAGAAATGAGAGTATTATATATTCTTCTCCAGGAGTGGTGGTTCAGTGCTTTTGCAGCATTTTATGTTCCAGTTATGCTGCTAGAGTCTTATATTGTGCTTATTAGTTACCTGCTTGAAGTTGCATTCCAGTGCCTCTCTGTTCTCCTGCTCTTTCTTATCTGCCCACCCCTCACTGAAACATTAAGGTAACATTTCTGGAATTACAGCCTACCTGGAGTCATTGAACTGTAGCTTAGAGTCATATGACTAAAGCTCCAGTATAGGCTTTATTTAATTGGATCCCTTTTAAGCAAGCCTGGAGGTGTACCTTGTGGTAGTCTGACTTTCAAAGTCCCTCCTTTCCCTCTTTCATCCCTCTTTGTCTGTTGTGCAAGCTATTTAAATACTATTCACACACATTGTTTTTCATAGATCCATAATCTTGAATACCCACCCAGTAAAACAATACTGGTCTTGCGTAAACCTCCTTTACTTAAATTGTCTTCTGCTCACTTTCCCAGAGCTCCCATCCACTTGGCACCTTTTCAACACTCTGAGAGGATTTTGATTTAATCCTGCTCCATCCTTAGCATATAAAAGATTTATTTTATTTTGCACTTCAGTTAACTGTTTTAGAGTGTTATTGCTTAATTTTTGCTTTAAAACTTAATACATGGAAAAAATGTCCAACTAAGCAGGAATGCTTTTAGAGAATCATTGAATACAAATGTGAGAAAATGAATGAGCACTTCCATCTTGGATACAAATCATACACTGGATTATGAGACTTCACCAAATTCATCCCATTAACTTACTATTCATTTAAATATACAGTGTTATCTCCATACCAAAGTCATATGCCTCTTCCTTGCTAAAACAAATATTTGATTACTGAAAACACGTAAAATGATAAAAAATATACACAGTTATACTAAACTAATAAATAACTGTAAAGGCATTAAACACACACAAACACACACATATCTATCTATATACATCTATATCATCTGTACATATATATGTATATTATATATATATATATATATATATATATATATGCATATATATATATATATATATATATATATATATATATATATATATATGCATATATATATATATATATATATATATATATATATATACATATATATATATATATATATATATATATATATATTTTATATGTACCATTTTTAATTTATTTTAAAATCTTTTTATTCTTTTTAATTCGCACTTATAATTTGCACCAGCATTTAAAACCTTTCACCTTTATAAGCATCCAGAATAGTTTGCCACTTATATTCAATATAGCTTAATTCATCATTTCTGCTACTTCCACTAACACTTAATGGTGCAAGTCATAAAGCAATAAATATTTTTTTGAAATTCTGGCGTACAAAGGACATTTATATAATACGTTAATGATGTTACCATTTTTTAAAGAACTGATGTACTCATATATTTGTTTCTTAACCTCCTATTGCTTTTACCAACATAAAACTTTTCAAAAGACATTGAAATAACAATATAAAACACATACATAGAATGGCATGTATACAATCCATTTATCATGTATATTTTAGTAGTATTGCTGCAATAAAAGCTAGACCCATTTAAAACAAACCAACATGTTTTACAAGTTTTGCATTTTAACATTCCCTTTGAATTACCATCTCATTTTATAGCTTTCTTAGTGGTCTATTCAAAAATATTTTTGATGTTCTTATAACTTCTATTAAAAAAATTGGACCATTGATAATTTTACTATTTCTTTTATTGCACTAGAATGTAAGGGGAGGAAGTGTCATTCCCATATTCCAGCTGCTATTACTTTTTATTTCACCACTGTCTTTACTTTGATCAAAAGCAATCTTGATAACAGTGTCTACCATAGTCACATGGTAGTCCATCTCACTAAATCTGTTCTTTAAATCCATATACACATTATCCAAAACTTTTTCTTCTGTGCTTAAAAGCTACATTCCAACCCACATGTTTTTAACTAGACCTTGTTTCATGTGATGTGAATGCATACTTGTATAATACAACAGAATGTGCATAGAAACATTCTTACAGGAAATGCAAATATCAAGCCTTTTGCTAACATTATTTTTGTAAACCACAGTATCCAAAAAAAAAAATCATGTTACTGACATTTACATGTGTAACTTCAACAAATTCAGTATTTTTAATAATGTACGTCACAAATTACACTAACTTATCTTGTGTACTATTCTGAATAAAAAAATATCATCAAGGAAATTAGCATACACCTTTACTTTTTCATACAGTGGGTGAGTGTATAGATAAACTTTCTCCCAGAAAGCCATTAGCAAATTATGGGTGAGTGGATGGATAAACTTTCTTCCTGATAGCCATTACTAAATTAATGAAACTAGGAGCCATTGTTGCACTGATAACCACTCCTACTTTTTTATGGTAAAAATGTTCAGTTGTATCTCCTCTACTGTATAATCATTTTCCTGTAACAACATAATGCATGCATATTCTGACTCCATATCTTACAGAATAACCATAAACAAAGATTTCACATAAATTGTTGCAAGTAAATCTTCATCTTCAATTATTACTTTGGGGATGATCTCTTTAAAATGTAAAGAATCTTTAATGTAGAAGGCACTTCAACCAACCACTTTTTTAAAAGCTAAGTCCAAAAACACTGGTGGTAGTTTCAGTTTAGACCCATTTGCCCTTTATCACTTCAGTCAGCCTTTATGGAGGATTACTACTAGTTTTATGGATTTTGGGAATAATAAACATAATTCCTATTATGGGATCTGGAAACTGAAAAAATATACAAATGTTCTGATAACATATCTTGCATGAGAAAATGATAGAACCATTTATCAATGTTTCTATAATTCTTAAATACATGTACATTGTTACCTTGCTCACAACAATCAGTATTACTTAATATCTCTATCATGTTACATTTATAATCTTTAGCATTCATTATTATCATAGCTTTCTTTTTATAGCTTTCATCAACCTAATAGGTCTTTACACAGATAATGAAAATAGTGCTTCTCTTTCTTTATTGCAAAATTATAAATTTTGTTGTGACACTACTATCTTTTAAAACTTGCCTTATATCACTTTCATAACTTTTTTTCAAATGACAAAATTACTGGATTCAGTAGAGGAGTTAAAAATACTATATTTATTTTAACTTACACCTGGCACCATTAATGGACTTATCCACAGACATAACCTATAAATTTAATCTTCCTGATATACACCTTGAGACAACTGATGGATACAACTAGATAAGCCTTTTTAGTGGGCACAAAAGAAAAACCCTTTTGTAATACCTGTATGTCCATCAGGCTCTGTTGGGTGAAATAAAAATTTTAAAATGAAAAAGCATTCTACTCAGTCCTTCTTTGAGTCTGTTGTTGACAACATTTTTTCTTTCTGGATGGTTTCTGAATTGCTTTGGTCGAACTCTAATCTATTGATTAAACCATGGTTCTGTGCAGCACTTCCACTGTTTTATTGTGATTTTTGGTGAAAATTTCTCCCAAGAGGGTGATCTTTCTGGATTGCCTGTATCATCATTCCACTGAACAGTTTGAATTCTGCCTGCTGAATTTCTATTCCTCTCTGCTAACTGTTGTGACCTTCTCAAAACCTTTTTTCTCATTCTCCATTTCTAAAAAAATGATTGATATTTGTTTTGGGCTGAATTTTTGGATCATCTGCCTTAACATCTGTAAATGATTGGCTCATACCTCCATCACTCACAGGTACCTCAACTGCTGAAAAATAATTGTTATCATTATTTATTTATTTATTTTTTTGTAGTCTTCAGTATGTCTCAGGATTTAAAAAATTTTTTTTTTCATCTTTTTCAAAAAATGTCTTCCCTTCATTCTGTCTTTAACTTCCACTTCAGTAGAGGCTAAAGTGAATTTGTCTATAATAATATTTAATGTGTTCTATGAATCAAAAAATACTGTTCATTGTGCTTACTTAACAAATCAAGATATGTCAATCAAGGTTGTTTATTGATTCTATCCAACTCCTTCCAATACACAGTATCATATGAACTGACAGTGCAAGCTTTCACTATTCTCAATCCTCATGGTTCACACTGGTATTTCTGACTTGCTTTGAAATATGTTATACCCCACAGCAATCTTTATGTTTAGCCAATTGAATTTCCAAAACTTTGAACATTTTTTCTTTGTCTAACCTAACAATTAACACATCTTCAAATCCAGAAATTATTTCACATCATTCACTTTCTACATTATTAAGGGAAGACATTCTCAATACATCACCAAAAAGATTATTAAATACACAACATATGCTATACCCCATTTTGGATCCAGATGACCCACTGACAAATGAATTGGTTTTAACATCTCCACTTTATCCACTGAGCCAAGCTGTAAATCACACCAGACTGACTATGCAACCTTTTATTATATAACAGGCAAGGACAGCCATTAGTGATGCCATAAATAATTCATATGCAACATATCAACAAATACCATCAAACCATCACCTTGAGCTGGTTGGAGTACACCAGTGTCTTCTGGCTGCCATGTCAGAGAAAACTGGGTATGTATTCCTAGTTACCTTGGACCTGGTGGTAAGCCCATTTAACTCATACTTACAAGCCACATACTACTTGATGTGATCACCGGTCAAATCTGGATCCAATGTGAGGAGAGCCTAGCCCGCTGAACAAGAACAGAGAGGAACACAAGGGGAGTAAAGCTGTAAGGCCACTGCCTGTCCTGCATAGAGGGTTGACAGGAAGGGATGAAATGCCTGCTGATGGATCCTGCAGGCAGGAACTGCAGCACTCTCTTAAATAGGATGTGTGCACCGGCATCCACCTCCCAATGATGACTCATGCTTACGGACAATGAGCTGTTACTAAGGTAAGTCATTGGTGTCCACTGAGCTAAGTCATACAACACACCAGATTGACTTTGCAACATTTTATTTTATAGCAGTCAAGGACAGCCAATAGTGATGCCATAAATAATTCATATGAAACATATCAACGAATACTATCAAACCATCATCTTAAGCCGGTTGGTGTACACCTGCCTGTTCTGCCTGCCACTTCAGAAAAAATGGGTGCGTGTTCCTAGCTACCTCGGACTTGGTGGCAAACCCATTTAACTTATACTAACAAGCCACATACTTCTTGATGTGGCCACCAGTGAAATTTGAGTCCAACTTAAGGAGAGCTGAGGCCACTGAACAAGAACAGGGGGGAACACAAGGGAGGTGAAGTTGTAAGGCCACTGCCAATTCAGCATGCCATGGCATTCCCTCCACATCAATGGCCTCACAAATAAATTATGGGTTATGAAAGAAAACAAGCTGAACTTTGAAAGATCTTTGAATAGCAACAACCATATTCAAATTAAACAAATCAAAATTCATGTTATTTAATTGAACATTGTCCAGTCATAGAAATCGGACTCCGGTCTGTCAATATTATAGTGCTGAATCACCTGGAAACTAGTTTGCCTAGCAGTCCACTTGACTCTATGGTTGGTAAAATGCCTGACTCTCTCAATGGCACCAGGCCTTCTAGCACCCTTACAGTACAATGTAGGGAACGATGGCAGACCAAAAGAAAGCTATCTTTGGATATAGCTGCCATAAGTGGTGCATATCAGAGAAGATTCTGGCCAACACTATCTTCTTAGGGGCTTGACCCAGATTATTTCCCCCAAGCTGAATTATCACAATGCTTGGAAAGTTTTTTCCATGGTAATCTTACACCAGATTTCCCAAAATTGAAACTAACTAAGACTAGGGAAATCAAAAGAATGAACTGTCCATTGGCTACTATCAAAGAAACTTGAGTGACCAGCCAGGTGGGTCAATGCCCAGATGGATGCTCTCTGAATAAAAGAATGGCCCAAGAGCCAAACCATTTTCTTCACTGCAACAAGAATAAGAATTAATGCCTGATGTATGACAAAAAGGCATCAGTGACCCTTCCATGGCGAAGTCTGAGGTATGACCTATCCAAAAGAAATGGGAGGAGTAACCTTGTTGGTAAACTCCTTTCCATGCCAAGGTTTGCCTGAGAAATCCATTAATCTCTGATAGGTTAAAAGGCTTGCCCAAGGCCTACACAAAAAAAAAAGACTGACCTTTCATCTGAGGGGTTAATATTAAATAGAAAACTGACCCGATGTATGGGGCAAGTGACAAGCCCACTGGTCTTGTCCAGGTGCCCCTGCTGTCTTTTACCAACACAGTCTTGGATTTCCTTAACCAAATCACGACAAATTCCCTGTGGATGACAAGATCCTCCCCACAAAGATAAAGGAGAAGTTAATTGGCATGGAAAGCACCCACATGCAAAGAGGTGAACAAAGCAGCTATAGAAGCAAACAAGTGAAATTCACCAATGGCCCTGTAGATACCTTGAATAACAAGGGGAAGCAGTTGTCTCCCAATATGTTTCTGGAATCCTGGAAAGGTCCCCACATGTTCTCTAGGCCTATAAGTATCTTCCCCATAACCCAGTGTTGTGACACAACCTGAAGGTCCAAAAAATGCTCCAACTATTCCATAGCTGCAAGGAATACACTGAGAGTTTTAGGTGAATCCCCTGCAGTGGACCTAGCCACTAAAAATTGCAGCAACAACTGTGTTTCCCATGGCCTGAGACCAGGGATCAAAAACCTGGAGAATGCCTTGAAAATCTGGAGGGATGATGGGCAAGATTTCCTAGTGTTGCTGACTCAAGAATTTGCCAAAATGGACAATTCTAGTTTTCTCCAATTAGCCAGACTCCGGCAGGAACTGGGGTACCTTTGGATCTGAATGCTTAGCCAAGAGGCAAAACCTGGCAAACTGAAACGGAAAAAGACTGTCCACTATAGGATTAAGATGACCAGGGACATAAACAAATGAAAATGACAAATTAATCTGTAGTCTCAGCAAAACTAAAATCCTGATGACCGAGAGGACCCACCTGGACTTGGAAGAACATTTTATGAGAGCATGAACCACTGAATAAAAAAATTATCCTCTGGTCATGTAATTTATCCTTCCATACTATCACTGTCAGCCAAATGGGAAACATTTCGAAAAATGTAATGTCCCTCATCCCCTTCACAGACCAACTTTCTGGCTACTTTTCAGCAAACTAGCTTTCCATGAAATAACCACCCCCATACCAGACCTCCCAACTGCAGCAGTAAAAAGATCAAGGTTGGTGGCAGGGGTCCAAGGGAACTGCCAAAAAGTAACTCCCTTAGACTGGATCAAAAAATGTGAACCATAACTGCAGGCCATCCTTAACCCATTTGGTCAGCCGGACTAGGTGGTCCTTGGGCCTGTTACCTTTTAACAATTCACCTATGGACTGTAGGAAAATTCTGCCTGGAGAAACTGCCTTATAGGCAAAGTTCAGTAAATTATGTAACTGCATGATGTCTACTACCTGCACTTTGCTGGAAGCCAAGAATCTGTAAAGTAACTGCTGGACTTGTTGATGTTTGGGTGGAGGAAGCCTGAAGGAGTTATCCGTATTGTCTATGTGCAAACCCAAAAAGTCAGGACTCAACTTGGTTCTTTTGACTTATCATTGGCCAAGGTTACCTCTAACTCAGTGCAAACCTGATTGAAAATGGACATCCTTTCCAAAGCACCATCCTGACCCTCCCCCACTATCAAAAAATCATCTAGGTAGTGTACTGCTGACTGACAGGGAGCCTGTTTTTGCCAAACACCAACATAAAGCTGTGCTAAATAGTAAAAAAAAATGTTGCACAAGCTACAGCACACCCAACTGGCACTGCAGTGTTGAAAAATATTATTTTCCCATTGAAGTGGAAGCCTAAATAAGGCCAATCTTCTTGTCTGAAGAGAAGAAGGCAGAAAGCAGATTGGATATCCATCTTACGGAGCCAGGGGTCAGTATAGGCCATGAATAGCTTATCTAGACAAATGGGGAAATAAGCACAGTGTGAAACGTTTGGGTCCCCTAGCAACCCTCCGCCTTTGTCCACAAAAAGGTGGCTTGGCATGAAAGAAAGTGTTGCACCTCTTACCAATCTCTCCATTTGTCTAAGCTGTAGAAAATGTCAACCTGTCTTTAGGCAACAAGCCCAAACACCAAGAAGCAGGATGACCCTTCCCACATCCTGAACTCAAGTGGTTATATTTTGCAAGTGGGCCAGACACATTTGCCTGATTGAATTCCCAGCAAAACATTATATCTTTTGTATTAACAGCCCTTCTTTCAATGCCCATAGGCACATCTTTGTCCAT
Source organism: Protopterus annectens (assembly GCF_019279795.1). Taxonomy (NCBI): domain Eukaryota; kingdom Metazoa; phylum Chordata; order Ceratodontiformes; family Protopteridae; genus Protopterus; species Protopterus annectens. The sequence goes on along the minus strand of NC_056731.1, from coordinate 1,427,954,503 downwards.
CATGTCACTTTGCCATATGTCAGGTTGCCTTGACTCCCACCTGAGGGAACTATTGAGGGCTTTCAGCTTCCTGAAGTGCTGATCATAATTCAACCACCCCAAACCCCCTTTCACATGATGGACTTCCCTTATGGCTAGAAACTAAGCTAATAAAGGCACTGTTTGGGTGAGATCCTTCTCAATGACTATGCCCATAAATACCACAAAACCCAGAGACCAAGTATCTCAATTCTTAACTGATGTCATGTCTGATGCCTTCTTTGCAGTGGCAGCTAAGGCTGTCATAAATTCCTTGTTGGATGTGTTATCAGTATCCAGTATGCATTTTATTCCTTAATTATCCACTAGATCTAAGATATCCACAAACTCTCCTTTCAAAATCTTATCTTTGATCTAGGTGGGAACATGTGCTGTGATATGAGAGCAAGGTGATTTAGAATATGAAAAGCCAAGGGTAGCCACAGGGGACAAGAATTGTTGGATACAATCAACTGTTTGGGAAGGGACGTCCATCTCTGAACCCATGACCTCCTCAGACTCCCTATGCGAGTTAGGTAAAGATAACTGTACCACCTAGTGAACTTCAGTACCTGCTCCCCTCCTGGACTCAAAGCTGTAAAGGCAACAAAGTTTTCCTCTAAGGCTAAGTCAAACAGCCTAACTCTCCCCTCCTCTGGCAAAATATTTATAAATTCATCTAAGCAATTATCAGCAGATTGATGACATACCACTAATATTAAGTCCTGTAGATCCAACAAAGGCATTACCTTGTACGTCTGTAGATATGTCGGAAGAGCAGGAAGGCATGACCTTATGGCTGTAAGCATCTCTGGCTGTCTTCTTCAGAGCCTTCTTAGCTGGAGCTGGTCCTTCAGCTGCACCCTCCTCCAAATTCAGCAAAGGTCTTCTGTTGGAATTATTGCTTTGTTCACCCATCCCCACCCTTTCTAAATCAATTAGCAAGCCTTTAACTTCCTGTGACAGATGCAACCATTTCTCTTTAATGGACTGTACCATGACTGAAACTGAAAGATAGAAAAAATTACCACATGGAATAAAAAAAATAAAAAAAAAATAAAAAAAAGGGGAGGAAAATATAAGAAACTAACCCAAACAAAGTTCCAGTTAATATTAACAGATTTAATACTGGCATGCTGTGCTGCTGCAAAGTTTTTGAATGTAAAACCTTCAGGATGTTTCCCTCCTAATTCTTTCCTTGAAAAATTGACATTGTGCCTAAAACAAACTTAGCTGCTATGGGGGTTCAGCAATGCTATGTCATATCCTACTCAAAACACTCTGCCAAAACCAAGGATGTATGCAACCTAAGAATCAAATGCTGAGGTAAGCATTATATACTACTGGTTATCCAAAATGCCATGCCCAACTTAATGAAGTTTGACACTAACGTTATGACTTTATTATAAAATCATTGTACCCAAGATACCATCACACAAATAATTATATAATACCATTTAAACCACACTCAGTCCCACTAAAACATAAAAATAAAATTTGAGTGAATTCTAAGTCAGCCTCCAAAATGTACCCCCCATAATAAATAAAGCTACACAAAAGCAAGATGCAGCTACTAATCCAGATAATCACCCCTTTACAACTGATCCATCAATCCAAAAAGATAAACCAAACATGATAGGATCTAATCCCCCACTACTCAGTCTCCCCCATGCGATGAGCCCTTATTAATTAAAGCATGTTTCAAACTGCACAAAACAGTTCACTAAATAACTCCACTGGCATAAATAAGCAAACCATATGCAGCAAATTCATACAGATTCCGACAATCATAACTATGCCCTAACATAAATGTTTTAACTGCAACACCCCTGTATTAGTAGTAGAACGTGATGTTACCAGGTATTTTTCATGTAATTAATGATATTCTTTATATGAGCAGAATGCAGTAGTTTGCCCCAAAGTATTTTAAAAATATATTAAATATGGTGAAAGCAACACTGGCAATGTAAAGGATGACTAACCAGCTACCGTACAGCCAATAAGCCCTCACTATAATCTATGGTCTCCCACCTGTGCGGTCACTGCCAACCAGCTCCATCTTTGCACTATGACATACCTGCTGATGGATTCTGCAAGCAGGAACATTAGCACTCTATTAAATAAGGAGTGGGTGCCTGTACCCACCCCCGATGATGACTCATGCTCACGGACAATGGGTCATTATTGTGGTAAGTTGTCACTAATCATTTTAAAGGTCCCTAATACTTAAAATCACCTTGTTCTGTTATTTCTTTAAGTTGTTTTGTGGTGTCATTACACTCTCAAGCAATCTTTTTCAGTTTTTTTTGCATTAAAGGACTGGGAAAGTCCATCTAGTAACAGTAGGTGATGGCCTGGTCTATCTGAGTTGGGAAACACATAAAAAGCTTTCACTGGCCAGAGATCTTAGAAGCCACTTTCCTGTGTTTTAAGTGCCTGTAAAAATTTGGACCATTTGTGCACCACTGCCTATCATGCAGCACTAGTTAGAAGTGCTGTATATAGACACAGACACCTAGAAACCAAAGCTTCTCTATAAAATCACCTCTGAAACTGTGTTAGTAACTCAGTGAATGTGCAGTAATTATTTTGCACATTGACTAGTGAATGGGTGTGCTTTCATTGAAGGTTGGGTGTCGGGCTGGCAACTCAACACCATGAAAACCAACTGCCAATCATTAGCAGACTGGAGTTCCACTGTGGTGACCCCTAACTGGGAAAAGCCGAAAGACAAACAACAACAACAACAACTAGTATAGAGCAGCTAGTCTGTGTTGAGGAGCACTGCCACTTAAATTTACTATTATATAGCCTAATCTAGTCTATTATCTATAGTCCCAAAAGCACCCTCAGTTAGGCAACTATTAACCCCTTGTGCACTGCACCCTTGTAGCTCATCCAATAAAGGACTTAACATCATAGATATGCACTTTCGCAATTTTCACCAGCCAGTTTGGTGGATATGGGTATATTCAGACAATGTGACAATTGTCTTAATGGTCACTGGCAGTCATTTAATCCTCAAAGAAACAAATACAGTATCTGAGAAATGCATACACAAAATGTATAAAATGAAGGCAAAACTCTTTTCTACAAGCACTCATAATAACAATCTGGTACCAGAAACACGTACTACATCCAACACACATAGTGCTCACCCCACACATAGACCTACTTATGCTGTGGCATTTAAATGCAATTTTTAAAAACATAAAAAACCTTCCACCTACAGAAATTATCCTCAGCAAATCTGAAAGCACTTAACAGAAACAACACTTAACACTAAGCATACAACTACACCCAGTGGAGCCTTAACTTTCAAGCCCATAAATACCTATTACTAGAGCCAATATACTACCCAGGGCTCTAGTCATAGGGGACTCCATTGTGTAATATATTGATGCCCCACTTGCCAGGTGTAACAAGCAGAAAAAAAATGGTTTGCCTATCCTGAGACATCTTCCCTAGACTATATGAAGCAAGACATTAAGGAGCTATTGGACTATGTGTCACAGGTTGGGATGTGCCTAGCAATGAGCAGCATTTTACCTTCATCAAGGATGATGCCACAGTATGAACAGAAGATGACTGAATAGTAGGTTTAGATTTTGATGTCATTCTATGGGGATATATTTGTCAGATGTGGAGGGCATGCCACTTTACCAAGGATGGTCTGCACCTGTCCCCTCTATGCTTTTGAGTATTGGCTAAAACATTGTCCTGTCTTATAGAAGCTTTTTACACAATGACAAACTGACAAACCTTCCAACATATCAAAATATATCTAAGGAAATCTAAAGGTGCTACTTCTCAATGCCGGGAATCTAAACAAAAAGCTCCACTCCTTCCAAGTTCCAGTCACTATGGAGAATGTGAACAACTGTGCAGTTACCAAGACATCCAGCAGTGCAAAGCTTCAGTGCCTTCCACTCATTTAAAACAGCTACTGCACAGACAGGGTCTAAAGGTGGAGGTTTGCTCAATCTACATCAATAGCAAACATACTTCTATTTTTGTTAAAAAGGATAACACACTGAAGTTCCACCATATCCAGATTACCATAGACAAAGGTCTGTACCTTATGCTAGCAAGCTATAAAATCTCCCTCTATGTCCGATGAAATCCATAGATTATTCTTAGACCTGTTGGAGACACTCACCATTCAACCAAATACCATACTCATGGGACTTTTATTATCCCTCTATAAATTGTGAATTCTACACAATCTCAAATTTGCAGGTGCAGAAATTCCTAGCCTTTGGAAATACAAACAACCCACCAGCTAGTGAATACACCTACTAGATCTACAAACATATTGGACCTGAAACTCACAAATATAGGAGACCGGTGCATCCCCTAGTGTTGTGTCCTCTCTGTTAAGGTCAGATAACAAAGCAGTCTCTTCAAAATAAGAATCAATTCTGTAACCCCAGTAAACCCTGTAACAGTTAGAAACTGCTCCAAGGCAAACTATGTTTTAAGAAGTGATAACCTGATAACATTTCAAGCCCCTCTAAAGCTAGGTAATGCAGCAGCTTATGCAGAATTATTCACAGCAACTCTATACAATCATGATGATGATTGCACAGATGCCGCTGTGCCTATCAGAAATAAGCCCAAAACTAACTCAAAAAACATACCACCCTGGTGGAATCTAAAATTAAACAGGTTGTACAACAAAAGCAAAACATTCATAGCTAAAATTAGGAACTGTCACATTAAAAAAAAAATAATAAAATGTCTTTCATCAAACTGAATAGACACCTAAGTGGAATAATTCAGTCCAACAAAGCAATTTTTAGATACAAATAGCATTGTAGACCAATAACAACCATAAGACCTTGTTTAGTTTTGTCCAAAACATCAAAGGCAGCATATAACATTGTGACAAACTGTATGTAAATGAAGCCACATTCACAGAACTGGGAGATATAGTAAATCTTCTGGCTGAGAAATTCAGCTCCAACATTACCCCCCACCCCCACCCCAACTCCCAGCTGACCTGCAGGAAATACCATATAATATAATCCTACCAATTATCACTAGAGACCAGGTTTTAGATGCAGTCTTTAAGGCCAAGACAGGATGCAGGAAGTTAGAACTGGGGAGACAACCTCTTCAAAGAGGCCAGTCACAAGTGGAGTCCCTCAGGGATCAGTCCTTGGACCACTCCATTTTGGCATTTACTTCTCAAACATCAAGGCCAATGTCAGTGGTCTCTGGCTGACTAAATTTGCAGATGACTGCAAATTAGGAGTTGTCATTGAATCTCACACTGGCACAAATGTTCTCCAGGAGGGGCTGACACAGACAAACAACTGGTGTCAGAGCCATGGACTAAAACTAAATGCCAAGAAATGCATAACAGTATTCTTTGGGAAGGCATCCATCCTTTATAACTATCATATTGACAACACACCCCTTAGAGCTTACCTGGTAGTCAGGAACTTAGGGACACACATACATAGCAATCTAGCCTTTGACCATCGTGGGTCTACAGTGGTGAGGAACTCATTCTATGTTGCGCAACTTATAAACAAAGTTATGGCATATAAGCCCAAGGAAGTCATTCTTCCACTGTATTCGGCATTCATCGGACGTATCATTGAGTACAATGCCCCCTTTGGTATGTACCTAAGTAGGCATATCCAACAGTTGGAATGTCCACAGATGTTCCTCACTTAAAGAATACAGGACGTAAGTAAAATGTCCTATGCAGACCACCTCAAGACCCTATCCCTCTATTCTGTCTCCTACAGGCTTTTGAGGGGAGATCTATGCCTAGCATACAGGGCATTGTTAGACCTCACTCTGATGGACCTCCTGCATATCCACAAAACAAACAACACCAGAATTACCTATTCTAAAGAGCTAAACCTTGCCTGGGTTATAAATAGGACCTGCTGGAGAGATAGGTATATATCCCAGAGACTACCCGATCTATGGAACAGGCTCTCCATCCATGTGAAGCAGAGTTCCTCTCTAACCCAATTAAAGTGCAGCTTGGAAAATTGGATGGGAAAATGGAAGATCATCCTTGGTTTGGCACCTATGTCTCTAATGGAGACAGGTAACCCATAAATGGTTTATCTCCAGGGCCCATGCTTGGTATCAAAACTTGTCAGTGATTTGGTATGCACGGCTAGGCTTAAAAAGGCCCTTGTGGCCATTAGCCTAGTAAACACCTATGAACCTATAAGAATACTGCTTCAATGGGCCAAAATACTATCCCAGCATGACTCCTAAATAGCCAGAAATGTGACCTATCAGGGCCACTATTCAATCATAATGTCTGCACAGGCTTTGTGCCACATAAAAGGAAGACTAACATGGTTATCCTTTTGTACAAGGGTGGACCATCAACTGATCTCAGAACCTACAGACCTATTAGTCTGACTAGTCTCATATTTAAAGCCAAGGAAAGAATTATCATGGAAATGATTTACAATGACCTAAGAAATCTTCAGACACTAGACTGAATACAGTTTAGTGTCATCAAATGCAGGTCATGCCTAGTGAACCTGTTAGACTTCTTTGAGAATGTTACCAAGGTAATGGATGAGAGCAAAGTTGCACAAACTGCCTACCTTGACCTACCTAAGGTATTAGCTACAATATCACAATATGGCATCATAAACAAACTCATGGACTTAGGCATAACCCCCTATATAACTTGCTGGGTACCCAGCAGGCTCACAGATAGGACCCAGAATGTTAGGATTGGCGTGACCACCACCACAAAAAAAGGACAGTCACCAGTGGAGTCCCCCCAGGGCTCTGTGCATCTACTTTTTAGACATCAAGGCCAATGCCTAGGCCTCTGACTTCCAAGTTTGTAAATGATTGCAAGATAGGAGCAATCTGAGAATCCACCCCCCCCCCCCAAGATACTAACATCTTACAAAAACGTCTACTGCAGACAAATGGTTCTTTCCAAAACTGTGGCTTAAAACTCATTGTTAAGAAATGCATAACAGTACCCTTTGGGAAGCTGGCCACCCAGGGAAACTACCTCATTAATAAAACACCCCTAATAGTAGGCAAAGTAGTCAAGGATTTGGGAACTTATGTAGATAGTAACCTGACCTTTGACCAACATGTATATAAGGTTGTAAGAAAATCATTCTATGTCACTATCTTATAAGTAAGGCATGTAATCTATATCCAGGGAAGTCATCATACCACTGTACTCAGGATTCATGAAATCATCCATCTTTGAGTATAATGCCCCGATCTGTATGTAACTGAACAGGCACATACAAAAACTGGCAAAGGTTCCTCACTAAAAAAATGCAGCATGTAAACACAATGTCCTATGCAAATTTTCTCAAAGTCATATCCTCTATAATGTGTTTCCTACAGACGTTTGAGAGGCATTTTATGCCTGGCATACAAGACATTCTTAGATTCCTGTCTGATGAACCTTTTGCTTACCTACAACACAAACAGGACCAGAAATACTTAATTTAAGGCTATAGCCTTTGCGACTTAAATAGAGGAGTAAGGTTTGACTCCCTCAGCCTCCATTGCCTGAGCAAGTCACTTAACCAGACACCACTCCCACAATGAGTGTGAAAAAGGTCTATGGAGATTAGTGCTCTACCCCAGAAAACAAATAGAAATAAATAAATAGGACATGTTGGAGGGACAGTTACATATCTCAGAGAATCCACATTCTCTGGAAATAGCCTTCCCATCCATGTAAAGCATGGCTCCTTATTAGATGAACGGACACTTAAAATGTCGAGTACAACCTGCTCAACAGCTTTTAAGTGGACGTTCATCTAAGTAAAACCTGAGAATTTTGAAATAACGAGTTTCAAAAAAGTTACAGTTGGCCAGCCATGAGGAAGCCAACAGCTGATGTCAGAACATTCACCCTCTCTGGCCATTATTACAGTCCTCCACTGTGATGCGATCTCTGTGTTCACCCTGTGTTATGTTATGACAGTTCTCCATTCTGGTGCGATTGTGGAGTTGGTATATTTAAGTAGGGGGTTGTGGGGGGCACAGCCCCCCCATGTTAGGGGGTGTGGGGGCTGTGCCCCCCACTTTATTTTGTCGATTTTTTTGGGGGGGGTTTAATAGTGTATAGTACATTGTAGCCGTCAGAAGTTGGCTTCCTGACAGCTGGCCAACTATAACTTTTTGAAACTCCTTGTTTCAATATTCTGGGGTTTTGCTTAGATGAACGTTCACTTAAAAGCTATCGAGCATATTGTACTCGACATTTTAAGTGTTTGTTCATCTAATATAGATCCTAAAGCATAGCTCTTCTCTAGCCCTATTCAAGAGCAGCCTGGACCATGGATGGAAAATCAGAAATTCACCCTTGGTCTGACATCTATGTCTCTGATGGACAAAGTCACCATTAAATTATGTGCTAACTAACATACAGCCTTCAAATGACTCCTAAGGCACAATTACTAATGGGGCACATTTGGACTGTGTGGCTCAGCTTATAAAGGCCCCAGCAGTCGGTAAGCCTAGTATTCATCTATGAACCTATGAACTTCCACTGATTGTATATGAGAAGCTGATGACAACTCTTAATATATTTAAAGGTCACAAACTACTTCTTGTTATTACACAACTGCAATGTTATTACCTCAATGAATTCCAGTATTTACCCATTTCTGTTTCCATACAGGGGCAAAATTCAATTTAAACTCAAGACATCCCCATAATGACAATGCACTGTCCAATACTTGATTTTGTGGTAGACAATTTCAGTAGGGCTTTATGAGTGATTACCAGTGAATATTAATAGTTAATATATTTCTTCAAATTCTGCAGGGACCAGTCTATTGTTCATGACATCAATGCTATTAATTTAAATGCTCCTATGTAAGTGGGTTTGTCCTGTCATATATAAAGAGTTGCACCAGAATAAAGGAGATGCCATGTCAAATCCAGAGCTGTTGGACATGCTACGCTTAAAGAAATCCCAATATCTCCAAACTACATGCTCCAGGGACCTAAACCTTGTCACCACAATAAACAGAACATGCTGGAGGGATAGATTCCTGTCCCAGAGTCTTCCCATCCTCTGGAACAAACTACCCATTCATGTCAAGCAAAGTTCCTCATTGGCCATCTTTAAGAAAAATCTTGACAACTGGATGGGAAATATAAAATTCATCCCAGGGGTCACTTTTGCAGCATTGACAGGGGCACAGGAAAATAATTTTCTTGGGTGGCAAAACCCATGGAACCTTTTTGGCTAGGCTTATATAGCCCTCATGACTGACAGTCTATTACCTACCTATGAACCTATGGCTTAGAGCCCCGCCCCCATTAAAATATTTAATCCCAGATCTGTGGTCAGACAGGTAGCCATATGTTATCCTACCCAACAATTTTTACCATTCCAGATTAACTGATTTGTTAACTTTCTTATTATGGCCAGATACTTTTTTTTTTTTATGGAGGGACTTGCAAATGCCAGAAAAAATAAAATAGCAATGAACTCATAAACATCTTATTCTCCACTAGTCTTCATAATAGTAAAATATTTAATCTCCTTCAGCTGTATGCCCAAACATAAAGTTTATGTCAAAACAGTTTGAAGATGTAGGGCAATCATTTTAGATACACTGTGAAGCAGCAAGAAACTTACAACACGTACATGGCTAGGTTGCCCATTTGAATCCTAACTGATGACAAGTACCTCGATTTTGTTCTAATTAAGTTTCAGAATTAGACTAGATATATCTACAGACTTCTTGAGCTAGATGACTAGTTGCAAAATGTCCTGCCCTGGACTCTGCAAACCAATAACAGCTTTGTCAGCAGAAAACATGGGTAGTCATATGGATTTCGTATAAAGACTAACCTTTTATGGTTGTACTCATGTTTAAGTACATAGTGATGGCTTGTGTTGCAAGAAAGAACGGTGTCAGGGTAAATAGGTACTCCTATTTATTGCCCTTATGCAACCTAAATTGGGATGGTACTGTACAATTTGTAAGAATTCTGGCCTTATACAATACATTTAAGGCTCAGATTGCCTGGAAGAATGAAGAAGAAGAAAGCCACTATCCAGAACATACCATAGACTCTTCTACTTAACTCTGTCAAAACGTTTTTTCAGAATCTATCATGATTACCATTACAGGTACTAGATCACTTGTATGCCCTTCATGCTTAATGCTTGATTGATCTGAAATATGACTTTCAACAGAATAATTCTAGGCAAAGCCAAAAATAACAGGGGGAACAAGGACCCCAAATCAAGGACAAATTTTTAATATTGCTCTTATAAACCTAGAGAGTTAATATGACAACATTTGCATTAGCATGCATTTTCTTCTTTTCTTTTTTTTTTTGCTTAAATATTTATTTTATTTTATTTATTTCATTTGTTTCCCATTCTTTTTTTTCTGAATACATTTTATTGATTTTCAGAAACATAAACATATATACAGTATGCATATCAAAGAAATATTTACATAGTCAAAACTTAAATTGGAGAACCAATTCCAAAAACAAACATTACAAAACCAACTATACTTGAGAAACTTTGTTTTCTTGAATGTATCTTTGAATAAGATTATAATTTATTACAGCCTTCTGTTTCCAGCACTTGATTTACTTTCTGCCAGGCAATGCTTAAGAAAGTAGGTCATTCTGTTCTTTCCTTGATTGTTTTCAATTCCAACTGCAAGACTGATAAAAACATGTTCTTGAAATGTTTAAAATTGGGAGGAGTTACAGCTTTCCAGTTCTGTGTGATGTTTTTCCTTGCAATAGCAAGGAGACTCCCCTAAATTACATAATTTTTGCCTTGGAACACAAGATGGCACAAGTGTATTCAACAAAAGTATAGATTTTGTCAGTTGGAAATTATCAGTGAACAGTGCCTGTAACAAATAGTTAATACTTTCCCAATATTGTTTAAGTAAATGGCATTCATAGAACATATGCTGCCAATTGGCTATTGATTGTGATTTACACCTCCAATATCTATTTTCTTTATTATATATTAGCATGAATTTTCTGAGGGGATATGATGTCTGAATCTCAATTTTCTGTTATTATTTAGTGACGTCAATCTTAAATGATTTGCCAGAAAAACACAAATTTTATGAGAAACAGACCAAAAAATATGAGGCAAAAATCTGGACATTATCCAAAATTCTCTACACTTGAGAGGAATGATTTGAAATGACTCCAACTTGCATAAATAGGAAAAGAGCAGGAACCATCTTTAATCTGATCATCAGTATTCTAGAGTATAACGTCATGCTGGCATTCAGTAACGAAATGGAAAAATAATTCCGGTCATTCTCGGGATCCTTACTTGGTAAGGTAGGACACTGACTATAGATGGGGAATGGGCCTCCTTTTCTTTCACTCTGTCTCATTAGCACTAAATAATACCTTAAGGGGATGAGCAAAGATATTTTCTGCACCTTATATATTTTAAATCTGAAGCCATCAGGGCCATGGTTTTAGCTACTGAGGTGCTAATAATGTCATTGAGGATTCTTCCTTGATTATGGAATGAGTCAGTTGCATCTCTTGGTCTGCAGTGAGAGAGGACATATTATTGCTAGCCAAAGCTTACTGACTTGCTTATCTCTTTTCCATCTCACATTTTACTAGGTTTGCAGAAAAATTCTGGCAGTACCTGATAAATTCCTTCTTAACTTCCTTTGTTTTTCTTAGTGCCCTATTTGGGGCTCTCTGAAGAATACAAGTATGGATGCTTTGCCTACGTCTTTGCTTTATTCTAAAGGCCAAACATTTTCCTGATTTGCTATATTCAGCCCATGAGCAGAGAGATGTCCTCTTATTATGCATCTGGGCCAAGACCTTGATAACCACTTTTAAGTGAAAATGTTGAATCCTAGATTTCTTAGGGATGTTCTCAATCTAAAACCTAATCTTCACACAATGTTGATTGGCCTTTTTAAGCTCCTTTTCAAATCTTAAATGGTAACATTTATTTTTTCCAACATTTGTACTTTAGTCCAGCAGAATAAGCTGGTTCACTTCAATTTCAAGGAATCCCACCTGGATTTAATTAGCATCTTAAAGAGTTCTCACAAATAAGGAATATTATCCCATCCTGGACATTCATCATTAAATAAGGGTCAAATAAAATTAAGAAATCAGTATGCCAATGCCTGCTGTATCTCCTGCAGTTGGTAGCATGAAATGATATTATATGGCTAGATTGTTGGTTAATAGGGCTGGAAGAATGAAAACTTTATGTAGTCCCTGTATCACACTGTCAAATTCAAGCCAGTAATCAACTCTGATAGCACTACTGCCCTGAAAGATGGGGAAGTATCAATTTCTCAGCAGAATGAAACATTCACCATGATTTAAAGGCATATGTCTCTTACATATGCATTGATTAATTTTTGTGCTCTGAAGTGCCATTCAGGCTCAGTATTTCTTACTGAATTTAATATCATACTCATATCCCATGAGAATAAAAGTAAATGGGGGCTGTTCTAAAGGGCATGCAGGAAGCTATGTTGTAACATTAAGTACTGCTTGTTGTAATAGGACATACTCAAGTCCCAAAGGTTGCCCACAATATCCAGCCTTCCCTATCTGCATGCTATTCTAACATTTTAATTCCTTTCCAGTTTTGGTAAAAAATGGCTGCCTGTGAAATAGCTTTACCATTCACTTTGTGCATATGCTCCTCATGTTTGAACTGCCATGACTCCATGATACCTTACACTCCTGTGCCCATAGAGTATCCTCATTCATTTTTTTTATGTTATAACCTTCTTTCTTTTTTCTTATTTGGGTAAAGTTCACTCACATTAAGAAAATGCCTTTCAAATTTTCTGACAAAACAGACACAACAATGAATATGATATTTACTAGCAGACGGAGAGGTGATTAGCCAACCACAAACCCTACAAGATGTTCGAAGTAGCTGCTTTTTCATGAGTGAAGGGTGCCAACTACAAATTTATGTCAGTAATGTCAGCAACATGCTGATCTCATACCCAGCACAAGCTCTTGTATACTTTACAAAGGCAAAGGGCAGGATTCATAAACAGTTACATGACGTGCAACAATTGTGTTGTTGTCGTGCAGTGCCAACAACATGATAGCATGCTATTTGGGATTCATTAAGCAGCTCTACACAATGTGTAGATCCACCAAAGAATGGAAGATGGCAGAATATGCTAATAAAAGCATAAACAGGCAAAGTGCATGGTAATTAACCACCACAATGTGGCAGAGCTATTCAGTAAGCTATAAAGCAATCATGTACACTTAGTGTAGGCTTTTGCTATGTACCCCAAAAGAATTTGGAAGGCAGGCAAGATTACATTTAAAAAAGTAAACGTTAGGGATTGCTGGTGCTATTATTGTGCTGTATGTGCAACAGGTTTTAAGTCAGTGTACTGCTTTTGCTGCCAGACCTCCTGCAAGAAGAAGAAGAAAAAGAAAGGTGTTTCAACCCCATTTAGCTTATCACGGACTGCAACAAATAGAAATTATTGAAAGATACTTGGTGGACAAGGAAACACTGGAGGAAATATGCAACCTCAGGCCATAGTGAAATCATGGAGATCCCATTCCAGTGGAAGCAAAGGTATGTTTAGTGTTATATATACTAGCTTCTGATACTTTACAGAGACCCACAAGGAATATATTAGGGGTGTCACAGGCATCAGTCTCAAGAATATTACATCACTTTTTAAATGCAATGATAATACATGCAAGGCAGCATATCTGTTTACGAAGAATGACCACAAGAGAAAGAGAAAGAGAGAGAGAAAGAACTATCTAGGAATTTTATGAATAGCACACTGCCCTGATGTTTTCTAGGCCATAGATTGCACAAACATAGAAATAAAAGCCTTACCCGGAGAACAGGGAAGAACATAAATCAGCAGAAGGTTACCTATCAAAACATCTACTCTTCATAACATCTAAACTCAAAACATCAAGACCATAACATCTAAACTTCAAAATATCTAAAAGTCATAACATCGAATCTCAGAACATTGAAAGCGACAAAGCAACTATAAACAACATCCCACACACTGTTTACTACATTTTTACATGGGGGCAAGCCCCCCTGCACCCCCCAAGTGGGGAGCTCTGCCCCCACACCCCCTGTAAATTAAATATACCAACTCCAAGATCACACTACAGTGGGGGAAAAAGTTAATTTCCTAACCCCACTGTAGTGCGATCTCGGAGTTGGTATATATAATTTAAGAGGGGGTTCCCCCCCTGCAGAATCGTAGTAAACAGGGGGGGATGTTATTTATAGTTGCTTTGTAGTTTTCAATGTTTTTGAGATTCAATGTTATGAGTTCTAGATGTTATGAAGTTTAGATGTTATGGTCTTGATGTTTTGAGTTTAGATGTTATGAAGAGTAGATGTTTTGATAGGTAACCCAACAGAAAATGTTTCCACTCAATAAACTGTCCAATTGTCTGTAATGCCTAAGGGATCATCTAAAATGTCTGTGCAGATAACACAGGCTGGTTCCACAACTCACACATATGACACAGATGTGAGATATACACCAGGTTTACTAGGGTAACATCCATCAAGGGCATCTAGTGGAGGATGCAGGTTATGCATTGGATCCCAGGCTCAATACACCTGTGAGAAACCCACACAATTCAACTGAGCAAGGATACAATGAGGTCAATGTTCACACTAGGATTATTTTAGAATATGTGTTTAGTTTGCTTAAGTCAATGTTCTAGTGTCTAGAAACATTAGGAGGTGCACTGCAGTACTACCCAGGCACCTGTGCTGAAATACTTCCTGTCTCTGTTATGTCATGCAATATAATTCTCAGGAAATAGCGTCTACAAGGTCAGCAAGGGGCAGGACCACAAGCAGGGCCAGCAGCAGCAGCAGGTACAGATAAGGAGTCTGAGGGAGAACCACCAGCTGCAAATGGTGCTGTCAAATGGAGGCATGCACAGTATTTCCTGGCTCTGGCTAAGAGGCAAAGGATACCACAAAAAATCTCTACCTATCTCAAAGTCTAAGATCCCACATACATTCACAGGAAAACTGATACTTGTCAAATACCATGACCTTTACTTAACCACGAAATGGCTGTGTTCTGATAGCATCAGACAGGGACACCTTCCAACCACACATTTGTTACCTGCAGTAATGACAAGGGTAAGTGTGGAACCTGTTAAAAATGTTATATACCTAATTAATCTCCTATGGAAATATGCATATGCCTCTAAGCAGAGACTTTTGTCTTATGTGTACAGTTATGTCAGTAATATATCCTGTGTAAGTGTTTGCAATAGAACAGGTACATGTTAGAAACAATAGTCTGCATCAAGCATTTCAGCTGGCCACCTTCCATTAAACATGAAGCAGATCAATTATACCCTGATTTGCATGACCATATCAAGAAGCAAGACTGAAGTACTTAATGCTTCCAATGATATAATGACAATACTAACTAAAATACAGTGGTTCATAGGTTCAAAGGTTCATAGGTTGATACCAGGCTATCGACCCTAGGACCTATACAAGCCTAGCCATAACAATTCCTTGGTTATTTCTTCCCACACTATTTACTTCCCTGGACCCCTGTCTAACAGGGCGACTGACATGATCCCCGGGGTGAATTTCCTTTCTCCCATCCAGTCATCAAGGTCCCTTTTGAAGAGGGCTAAAGAAGTGCTATGCTTGACATGTACAACAATATAGCAGTAAGCTATTCACAAATTTATAGAAACGAGAAATTAACAACTTTAGCTGTGCAATACATATTGATAAATCCAACCTTATGAATAAGAAAGCATCAGCTATCAACTGTGTACATCAGACTTATATGCAGCCCTAAGTCACAATGGAATGTGTAAAGTGCAGGGCAAAGCCATCAAAGAAGTGAGTGTGTAAGAAACACATTTATCTCTCCCAATATACAGTGTTGAGGATCAGTAACAACAGATCTATAACACTCAACAGTAATGATTAGATAGTTTGCATGTGTGTAAGGTGGTATGGGCAAGTGATTTTTTTTTCTCTGTGTGTATGTCTGCTTGGACACAACCAAGAACTGTTCTAGCACGATATCTTGGTATCTTGGACAGATGTCATTTATGCTTAGCAGACTACTCAGTTCTGAGTCATCACCCCTGGACATGAGAACCACCTCTGCCATGATTTGCACTGGTACTTCCACAACCCTGGCTAGAAGTCAGGGTGCTACCTGAATGTGAGAGATGTCTGCTTGATGAGATCACATCAGGATTACTTCAAGAACCATGACCCCATGGGCTACCATGTCTGTATGTGGACACTGCAATCACTGACAAAGCAGTGGATGTAGTGTCACTGTAGGAGCAGGATCTTGTGATCTTGCATGATCACATCTAACTCCAGGAGATGGAGCATCTCTTCATCCACATGGATGCACAGCCTCCCACAACAGACATTCCATCACAGGAACTGCCTGATAAAATGCGTCGCTCATCCTGTTAAAAAGTTGATTTCATGATTCAAAGAGTCACACATATTAGAATCATCGCTCTATCTCTTCCTATGCCTGGGTGGAACATGCCTGTGCCTCCAGTATGGTCCTACACATATGGCGGGTAGTAACTAATGACACACTAGCTTCAGGAGGAGAGTGGACAGCAAGCCTTCTCTGAGTACCCCTACCAACCCTCCTGTATGGCACCATGGTCTCACAAAGGTTATCAGGAGAGGCAACTAACTCTGCAACAAGAGTAACATAATAATCATCACTAATCTATCCTGTTCTGTACAAGAGATTTTGTTAATGCATCTTTCTTCACCTCTGTCTATTCACCCCACCTTCTCCCCTAAGTTTTCAATGTACTCCAATAGTGTTTTTTTATGCTGAGAAATAGTATTTCCTTTGTGGTATAATGAGCTAATGCTTGAATATATAGAAAAAGGTCTTAATAATGTCATGAGTTCTATTACAGCCATTAGCTTAGTGTTAATGAATGTTTTTGGTCTAATAATTTAGGAAAATTGTTGGCTGCATATTGTTGTTAGCCATCGTTATCCTTCTTCATTGATAATTTTCTTTGTCTCTGTCTCAGTGTCACCCTGATGATGTATCTTCTTCTTCCTTCTGTATCATTATTCTTCCACATCTGCATTTGCACAATGTTTGGCACTGGGCAACAAATCCAACTAATGCTAAATGAAGTGCCATGCTTATAGCAATATCTGTGGATCTGATTGTATTTGTCCACATTACTCTGTCTTTTTGTGTGTATTTATTCAGTTTACTGTAAATTTAAACAAGATGAAGAGTTGGATGTATAGATTACAGTAGTCAATAGAGTAATAAAGATGATAACATATATTCATGTTTGTTGAAATCCACTGTTAAATCTTAACTTTCAGAAATATGAATTTTTACATATTGTGCTTAGATAACGCTCAGGTGCAGATTCCTTCTGGCATGTTGAAAATGTTCAGATAAATATAGATGACAGCATGTTTTGCCTGACTACTATTTCTGTACATATTGGCTAAACCCCTTTACTAAACACATCATTATCCTGCTGCTACAATGATCTGCCTGCTACCTATTGTAAATGCTGACTTGTAAAGATATCTACATGGAAGTCAACGCAGAGTAATATAGAGTACTGCTAACTATTATTGTAGGTTCAACACTTCAAGGTATGATTACATATGCCCCAAAACTTTGTCATTAGCAGCATAAACCAACTTAGAGAAAATGTGCTTAAACAGTACAAGAAAAAAGAATCTTAGTTTTCTATTGTACAAGGTTTGTATGTCTGTATTATTGTTGCTCCAAATTTTGTTTTGAATGATGGTAACTCATCCAACTAATTTGTATGGAGTAATATATATGCGCTACAGTGTTTACAGTTGCACTGTTACCAGCTTGGTTAACATATTTTCAGCATATCCATCACTGTAATTCTGCTGTGCACTGACCTAGGTAAGGCTTGCTTGTTTGTCTTGCCAATGTATATAGTGCAACTATGAGACAATACAAGATCCAGTTTTGCGAAAAACTCAAATTGTATGTTATCCAATTATGTGGAACATGTCAATGTCCCTCACAGTAACACACTGTATAGTAAAGGTTGTATCTATATTGCATTATCAAGGTATGTCATTACATGTGACAATTATAGTGATGTTACATTATACTGTGCATTTGTTGCATGACCTGAGATGCACAGTACTATATCTTCCAACCATTGATTTTTATAAATACTCCAATGTCCAATTTCATATAGATAGTGCATGTCTTCTCCTGTGGTGCTTGCAACTAGTACATTGCTCTGTACATCGTGTAGGATGTTAAATATTCAACATGGAAGCTGTGTGTGTGTGTGTGAGTGTGTGTGTGTGTGTGTGTGTGTGTGTGTGTGTGTGTGTGTGTGTGTGTGTGTGTGTGTGTGTGTGTGTGTGTGTGTGTGTGTGTGTGTGTGTGTGTGTGTGTGTGTATGTGACTGTGTGTGTCACTTGGTAATATATTTACTTCCCCTGAGAATAATACAGTTAACTGTACTCACAGCTCACTTACCCCATTTTTTACAGTAAAATCTGCTCTGAAACACACAGATGAGGTCATCCTGATAAAAGTACAGTCTATCCCTAAGAGTCATATTTCTTCTGTAGTGCTTGTGAGTATTACCTTGCTGTATAGATTGTATAAACTAAACAGGTAGGACGTTTAATACCCAGCATGGAAGACTTGTGCATGTGTGAGACTGTGTGTACCTCTGGGTGCTGTAGCCACTTCTCCTGAAATAAACACATTTAACTGTTCTCACAGGTTGTTTATCCCAATTTGTACAGTAACATTCTCTCTGAAACACATTGATGAGGTCATCCTGTCAAAAAGTACAATCTCTCTCCTCAGTTTTCTCCAGAGATAAACACATTTAACTCTTCTCACAGGTCCCTTATCACAATATTTACAGTGTCATCATCTCTGAAATACATGGCTGAGGTCATCCTGATAAAAGTTAAATATATCCCCTCAGAGTCACACTTCATCTGTGGCATTTGTGAGTATTACAGTGCTCTCTAATTCTGTAAGCTAGATAGGTAGGAGGCTTGATACTTATCATTAAAATCATGTGTGTGTGTGTGTGTGTGTGTGTGTGTGTGTGTGTGTGTGTGTGTGTGTGTGTGTGTGTGTGTGTGTGTGTGTGTGTGTGTGTGTGTGTGTTTAATGTGTGTGTGTGTTTAATGTGTGTGTGTATGTGTGTGTGTGTGTGTGTGTGTGTGTGTGTGTGTGTGTGTGTGTGTTTAATGTGTGTGTGTGTGTGTGTGTGTGTGTTTAATGTGTGTGTGTGTGTGTGTGTGTGTGTGTGTGTGTGTGTGTGTGTGTGTGTGTGTGTGTGTGTGTGTGTGTGTGTGTGTGTGTGTGTGTGTGTGTGTGTTTAATGTCTGTTGCTATTTCTATTTTCCCTGCAGAAGATGCAGTTAAATATACATATAGCTTCCTTATAACAACTTTCATGGAAACATCCTGCGTGAAACACACCGATAAGGTCATCCTGCTGAAAATGCAATCTCTCTCATAAGAGTCAAACTTCTCCTGCGGTGCCTGTGAGCATTGTAGTGCTTTCTAGATTGTGTAAACTAGATGGGTAGGAGGTTTAATACCCAACATGGAAAAAGTCTATGTGTGTGTAATGCATCTTGCTGTCTCCATTTCCCCTGGAGAGGATGGACTTATACACAGCTTCCTTCTAGCAACTTTGAAAGAAACATCCTGCATAAAACACACTGATGAGATCATCCTGACAAATGCACAATCTGTCCCATGACATTCAGACTTCTCCTGAATTGCTTGTTACTAATACAGTGCTCTCTACATTGTGCAACTAGATAGATAGGAGTTTCAGTACCAAACATGGTAGAATTTTACATTCGTGTGTGTGTGTGTGTGTGTGTGTGTGTGTGTGTGTGTGTGTGTGTGTGTGTGTGTGTGTGTGTGGTTGTTTACAATTAGATGAGCATGTGTTAATTCAATCTCTACTCTGGATTTCTTCTTTAAACTCAAAGATGACTACATCATCCCCTAACGCCAAGTTTCACATCCACAATTTCATTGCTACACAATGGTGTAGCTGGGCATGCTGTTTGAAATGTAATGATTTCAATTTTCTGTGCACTGTATAAAGGAAACTTTGTTTCTTTAGCCAATGCTAATTGGGATCTTTAGAAAAGGGAAGGAGCAAATTACATTGTTAAGAATTGTGAATTGTGGGAACAATAGATACAGTGGAGGAATGAGGTTTAAAAGAAGGCAGGATTTGAATGTGCTATATAATGTTTGACTGATAATGATTGGGTAGATTATAGGTGATGCAGAATGTCTGCAACTAAAATTATGTTGATATGGTCTGTGATGTAAAATGTTTGCAACTAAGGTTATGTCAATATGAATTGTTTTCATTTATATACATGTAAGACTGCTATATGTCATAAGTGATAATTTAATAAAGGCATGTCTTGTTAACAATAAAAAAATACTATGTCCAGAAATTTGTACATTAATGCTTAAAATAACAGTGTCATGAGTTGAAAATAGCCATTTAATTTTTTTAGAGAAGACATTTGCTACTAAGGGGAGAACATTTCCATTCCTCAAATGGCAATTTTTTTTGTTTGGGGATCAGTAAGAGCACACGATTACAGCATTATATTGTCTACCTTCACCTTTGGTTCAACACACTGATGAGCTCATTGTTTTGTAAGTGAACTGAAGCTATTTAAATGTCAGACATCTCCCGTGTTGCCTGCATGCCTACATTTCTATCATTGTGCAAATATCCATGTATTGTCTGCTGTCAAGATGGTCACATGTTCAACATCTAAATTCATTGCCTGTTAGTAATGTTGGGCCTTATACTGTAATGCATGACTGACATGTACCATGGTGATAATGTGTCTACTGACATTATGGCAGATCTCCATGATTCCTTTCATCTCAGAGATTGTTTGCCACACATCCTGATGTTGTAATAATTTAGTGTAGTGGATTGTCATATTAGTTGTAAGACTTCTGCTGTGGTATTTGTGGTTCATTCTGATGTCATTAGTCAGTAAAGCCACATCGCTTGCTGTTAAATTTGAGACAGTGAAACTTCATATGAATGTACTGCTGTTACATAAATGCCATTGTATCTAGTTACCATTATCTATTTTAATGTTGGACAATGATATATCATCACAGTTTGTGATTGCATGGCATTGAAATGTTTATTCTGGTCATGCCATGCTGTGAGTGCTTCTGTGGCACATGCATTGAGTATTGGCATTTATAGCATACCTACACAGATGTACTGGTGTTCTATTCTGGGACAGTGTGTGTCATACATTATGGAAACTGCTTTCTGGTCAAAGAATCATTAATATAATATCCATTCTTCCTGTGTTGACATACACATTCAATTCAGTTATTTGTGACACCCTCCATTGCTATCTGGTGTGACACATGCAGTCAGTACAAGGGTCTGGAGAGCACCTTGTATAATGGGCAGGGATTTGAATCTGATAGCTCCTATGTGTCAGATTACATTGGCTTACACACACTCAAGGGCCAGCTTTTTCATGCATTTTCATAACAGAGAGGTCATCAGTACACATTATATGGCATGACAATACTGTACACCCTTCAGAGTGTTGTTCCTTACATGACTGATATGCATTTGTTTGTGGCAGCCATGATTACTGTGCATCTTTCTGATATATATTCAGGTATGTGTTCTAAAAGGACATGCTGCAAATGCTTCTTAGGTCATTCCATGCAGATATGCATTACCTTTCCATAAGGTAATTATGCTCTGTATTGCATGTCATCCTCCAGAAATGTATTTAATTCTACCATTGTTTCCATCAGAATATATGGCTTAATGGCAGATGTGTGATTCCATAAATCTTTCTATCTGTATGGAATGCAGAGAGACCATCAGGAGATGTGATTGGATTGGTCTTCTGTTACAACACTTGCTATTGTGTTGCCGCTGTTGAACTCTGTTCTGTTACTGTCCCCTGTAATTGTATGTGAGCATGCATAATATTAATATGTCAGCTGTTTTTTGCAAATTAGTAATGGCAAAACTGGACTCCTGACATATCATTCACTCAGTCTTGACATTGGTCACTTATGTATGTTGTTTGTATCATTTACGTAAACATACAACACTTGTCTATCTATTGCATGCTCATCTGTGATGAAACCCTTTCCGACTGCTGCCACTATCATTTCTTTGCAAAAACATGTCCATTTCTGAGTTATCTGACATTACAGCTGTAAAGTCCTTTTGTTCTTGTGTATATGTGGTGAGATGGATGATAAATCAGTGTCAGCTTTCATGCATCAATTCCCTGTATATACATCTTTATTTGTTATGAATGCATTCTCTGCACTTATCCCAGAATGTATCTTCCATTCTTGTAAACTCTTATCTCATATCAGCCATTTAATTAACATGTATATCATATCTTCACTCCACTTTGTTGCAATACAGCTTTATGTCCCTAGCCACATCCTTTTTCAGCATGTCCGTTATTATTTATGTGAGTATCTGTGAGATTGACATTCATACTAATTATCATTACATCGGTCTTGTAGGTTTTATGTCTGAAATGCTTCTTATACATTTTCTTCACATTTGCCTGTGGGATATGAGTACACTTTAAACATTTTCCCTCTCCAATAGTCACGCATCATTATTACACATTATTGTGTACCAGTTCTCCCATTTCACTTCCCC
Source organism: Protopterus annectens (assembly GCF_019279795.1). Taxonomy (NCBI): domain Eukaryota; kingdom Metazoa; phylum Chordata; order Ceratodontiformes; family Protopteridae; genus Protopterus; species Protopterus annectens. The sequence goes on along the minus strand of NC_056731.1, from coordinate 1,427,931,757 downwards.
TTGTTCTGTTTTGTGTCCCTGTGCTTGTCTGTAATTTATGTCTGGGCCACAGCTCATGCTTATATATGAGTACTGCTTATATGAGATCTGTTTTGTTTACATTGTGTGCTGCTGCTTAGAAGCACCTTTCTGTGACTGTGAATGCTAGTGCTGGCCATGGAAATGTGTTTCTATCTGTATAGGTGCAATGAGCAGCATGCACATTTGCTTAGCACTACTGCTCACTACACTAACATGCTTACATCACGTAGGTGCCATTACTCCAAACATGCTAATTAGGTTTAAAAAGCCTTCTTAGTTAGAGAATCTTGTTTGCTCTTGATGTGCCTGATATAGTTTTCAGTCCCCTTTAATGATGGAGCATTTGGTGTGGAGTCACTACAGGGGAGGTCAAGATTATCCATGTTGTGCACCTCTTCTCCTACAACTATGGCTTCCATTTGCTCTTCTTCCTGCTGTAGTTCATATCTGCTGCAGAGGAACAGTATAACTCTAAAAAGATGCCAGTATGACATTTTACTTACTTCCCTTCTGGACTAATGCCTGTTGCTTTTGTGCATCATTCTTCTCTGAGCCTTGCAGTTTTTTTTTTTTGAGGGGAATGGCTGGACTGCAGCATGTCTGCCCTGCCCTGCTATCTTCTTCAACTGCCTAGGTGTCCTCATTGGATCAGTAACTAGTTCTTGCTTCTCTACTGTGCTTCATCTGATAAAACTTCTGTCAGTAGGGTGTCTTTTAGAAACCATGACAGCCACTTCTGAAGAAGTAAATGTGACCTTTTCCTTTATATTTGATGCTGAAACTGTCTAGACCTGTAAAGGCAGATGAAATGTTGTTTTTAAAAATGTCTTGTTTTAGGGCAAAGGCTTTATACTTATGCAAAGTTCTTAAAAAAAACTTTTTATAAAGGTGAATCATATGATAACAATGCAGAAAAAGGCAGCACTCTTTGGTAGTTCTCAGAATTTAATCCAAGTTTGCACAATCTAAGATCCTTAAGGAGGGTGGGAGGATGACATAATGGTTAAGGTATTTACCTTAAAGAGACAAGGTGCAGGATTTGATTTCACTGGCTAGGCTTCAAATGGCCCAAAAAGGCAGCTAGCCTAGTACTAATCTATGAATCTTAAAGTTGTCTGTCAAGGTTAGTTGCCTTGTAGAGTTAGAGGACAAGTTGCTCTGTAGGCTCTCTCTATAGTATGGGAATAAATAAGACTAAAGATGAAGGCTGCAGGAAGATAGTCGTCTCTGACATTACTGTAGAGTCAATTATCCAAATTAATTTAGGCCTAGGCTAGTTTGGATAATCAAACTGTTTGGATAATCAAACATATAATTGAACCAAATAAAAAACTTCAAAAATTTTGTTTTTTTCTGCATGCAGGAATACACTTTTCAACCATTCAGCGATTCCAGTGGAAAATAAAGAATATTTTTCACACACAAGTTGACTACAAGCTCATAAACCATGCTCAAGTAAATACATATAATGTTTACATATTCAGACTTTATAATTTTTTTTCCTATCTGAAAACTTTGGAAGCTGGTGTAGATAACTGATGTTTCGGATAATTGACATTTGGATAATCGACTGTTTTCTGTACCTGTATCCCTAGGTTCTGCATGCTTCAGCATCCCTACCATCCTTAAGTTGTTTCAGTGTTGCCTGTTGTCTACATCTTCTAGTTTCAGAAAATCCACATAAGCTTGTCATGGCCAATAATCCCGCCCAAGTGTTTTGCTGGAAAACTTGCATGGTCATGGCCAATTCAAAAAAAGTAAAAGATAAGTGAGCTGTAAAATTTTCTATCATTTGCTGAGGCAGGGCAGTTTATACACTAATGGTAACAATTTCTTCTAATATCTTGGGGAGCAGGACTATCAAATTATCAGTTTATACAGCTAAGTCCTTTGCTGTTTGTATGTATATTTGCCAATATTATCTCCCAGTCACCACCAGATTTATTTATACTTGCATTTGTGCACCTGAAGAGCTAGATTAAGATATAATATCTCTGCTCCTCATCTTATGACAGCTCTTTTTACAGAAAGCTACACTGGGGGGGGGGGGTAAAGGTAATTAATTTATGATTTTGCCAGAAGTCTGTGAAATCATGGCTCACATGCCTCACACCATATTTATTTTTGTCCCCTATTGCTAAGCATCTCACATCACAAACACAGCATACATCTACCCATTAATATACTCCTCTTTCTCCTCCTACATGGTATATACCCTCCCATTTACAATACCTAACATTCTGTAACATCCAAGTCTTACAAAAAGCGGTGAACATTATCTTTAGATTTATCAGTTTAGTCCCTAGAAATGAACATTACTGAGACACCCTTGATAATGCAAAATGGCCTGCAATTCTAGCAACAGCTGCACCACTATTATTTACCTTTCCATTTAAGCTACTGATTGGTAACTACTGCCATTTTCTTATTAAAATTCTGTCTATTAAATTTTATTTATACTCCCATAAAGGTTAGGGTGGTAGTATTTATCTACTATGGATACCCCCTTTCTGCTATAGAACTGGTAGAAGAACTTTACTAAAACAGCTTCAGACAACTGGAATTATCTCAGTGTTGATGTGAAAAAAAAAGAATCTGCATACTCCTATTGAAAGCAAAGCTCTTAAAGCACCTAAAGAACAACATACCTGCACCTGCTTTTAAAACAAAGTCTGAGTTCAACAAACTACATAATCAATCTCGTGTGCCAGATCATAACAAATGTCCAGTTTTTTATCCTCAGTTGAATCGAACAAACACTTATAAATCGGTAAAATACATATTTTAAAACTGCAAATATTTCACTCATATTTTGGAATATGGCAATACTTTACTGTTACTTTCTTAGTTGTGTAGAAGTAGTAGTATACATAAGTGACCTAATACTTTTCCTTATTTCATTAGATGGGAAGAGTCATAACTTGTTTCTTTACTTTGATACCTCATATATCTAGATGAGTGTTATATATTATGCTGTCACATTGGCACATCCTTTTATCTGTGCAAGTTTTGCTATTTTAATCATTTAATTGCATGTGAGTATATATTTATATACATATTTATGTGTTTATATATATATATATATATATATATATATATATATATATATATGTATATACATACATATACTCACATGTATGAATATGTACATAAACACACATACACACAGATGTTTGAATATGTACATAAACACATATGCACATATACACACATCAAGTATATGAGTGTATGATAAAGAGTTGAAATGTACAAACACTGAAACTTAAAGGATTGATGTTTTCATTTTGAAAAAAAGAAAAACACTTCTTTTACAATGCCCTAACCAAAACTTTACCTCTCTGTGCCCACCAAATATGTCCAAATAGTGTTAGTATGGAATGGGTTTTTCCTTGCATTACAGACACATTGTATGAAGAAAGTGAAACAAGAATTTCTTTCCAGAACAATTTTAATAGATCTCAAGACAGAACTTGAGTCATTTAAGTTGGAGCAGCTGTTAGGAAGTGGAAGATCAAATAAAAGCACCCAATCTATAGTCATCTGTAAACATAATTCATAAATTCATAATAAACCTATGAACCTATAAGTTAATCACAGCCCAGAGGTGTTGGCCTAAAGGTCTGTGAAATAGATAACAAATGGTAGAGATCTTCACAATGAGCCCTGTGATATACCACTGGCAATCCTTTTGTTTTCAGAAGTGGCAGCTCTGACTCTAATTGCATAGGCTTTGTCAGCCACTTAGGTATCTACCATACAACATAAGGATTTATATTCAGATTTACAAATCTGTCAATAATGATTTCATGAGAAATAGTATCAAATGGCTTGGTCTGATACAGTTACTACATAACCACTATTCACTGCTTTGGTGACTAATTATGTTAAAGATACAAGTCCTTTGTCTGACAAAGCCAAAATGATGAGGGTTCAGTGTTCAGAGAATTTCAATATCCAGACTAAAGAGGTCTAATATAATACAGTCCATAGCTTTACATATTGGCTAG
>NC_056731.1:1427812729-1427922729 GCF_019279795.1 Protopterus annectens | reverse complement strand
AAAAAAAAACTTTATAGGTAAACAAACATTTTGTTCTGCACAGATTGCTGTATACCTGAAATAGTTTGTTGGATAATCTAAAACAGAAGACATTTGCTTGGATAAGGACATTGTCTTCTAACATGATATTTCTGAATGGTAAGCTATATAATGGGCACCCAAACTGTTTGTCCTCTGAAAAGGCATACTTCTTACACTTATATTCTAGCCTATGCGATGTCCTCCAAACACCATGAAGGTAATCACTACATCACCTTTCTTTGTGTAGAAATGGGAGACAAGGTATATTAATATGTATCAACTTTATTAATTGCTTTTGGCCATATTCTGGCCCAAAGAGGCTGGGGCCTGCTCCATTTTCCCTCTGCTAGGCAGAGCTCACTTCCCTTCCCTACCCTACCCCCAAGTTCCACACACCCCTACTGCAAATCACATTTATACTTCCATAAGCCCTCCCACTCCATACCTACAACCAGTAATGCACATTACAACTACCCTATTTCCTCTTGCTTCATATGCATAGCTATATTACATCACCCCACATTTCTTTTGTGCCTTCCCTCCTCAATCTAAGTTTTCTCCTCCACCTCCTAAAATTCCATCCATCTCCATTTTAAACAGAAATACCCTAGTTTGTTCTACTGAGAACCCTTTACTAATTCTTCAAACCTACTTTTCTATACAGTAACTACACTATGCTGTCCTTCACTTACTATCTCTACTTCTACTATCTTTTTTTGCCCATGCCTCATCTTATCATATTCCATTGTTACTCAACCTCACTGTCACCTCCAGAACACTAAACATGAATCTAAATTATTCCCCTCTCATCCATCTATAGTATCCAGCCTATACTGTACAACACCCCATACTTTATTTAATTACAAATAGATCAAAGAAGAACCTACACTACACACAGTTAATTTAAAGGTGAAAACTATATAAAAAAATAAAAATATAGCAATTCTACATCCATTGTCCAAAATATTAGAAAAATGCATTAATTCCCATCTTCACAAAAACAAAATCATCTACAACATTCAACATTCAACCCCATTAATGCTCTGATCAGTTTTACCAAAATCATAAAATCTAATACAAATACCAGCAATGTAATATCCTCCCTCCTTTTAGACATGTCAAAAGCATTTGACACAGTTTCATACCAACACCTGCTCCATGAGCTATTCTTCCTAGGACTCTCTTATTCGTCCCTTAGCTGGTTCCATAGCTATCATAGGCTGTAAAATCAACATGAGCTCTCTCCCCCTTTCTGTTTGTCTTTGTTGAAGTACCTCAAGGATCTATTCTAGGCCCTTTGCTATTCAGCATATTCACTAATAATTTTCTCAAAACTCCCGAAGAAATTTCTATAGTACAAAATGCAGATGCTGCCATGCTTATATGCTCTGTACCAAGTCTATTGCTACTCCATGGGATTACCCAGGACTCATTTTCTTCAGTTGAGGCCCCACAAGATGACTACCAACTACTATTAAATGCTAAAAACGTAATAATAATAATGCTGGTTTTGCCCAAATATCTGCTAGCATAGCAACAATCCTTCAACATGACATCAGCAAATAATACCTCAATTAAAATTGTTCTAACATAAAGCTTCTTGGTGTCATATTTATTATTTATTTATTTCACATTTGTTAACTGGGTTGGTCCAGCTGAACACATGCCCATTTTCAGTCGAGACCCAAGGAGAAAAGCTCCAAAAGTAAATTATTTGTATAATAACACAGAGTAGAGTATTAATTAGATAACATACATTGTAGTAAAATTACAGCATAAATGTTAACCTATACAGAGATATCATAGAAATATATAGAAATACATATAATTTAAGAAAAATACAAGGAGGAGTATGCAAAAATGTTTAAGATTAAGTAGATTTGGCAAAGATAAAAGAAATAAAGAGAAAGAGAGTGGTGAAGTAGGATCCTGAGAGGAGCAGATCCAATTTTTCTGGAAGAAGTGTTTTAGTTCTTTTTTGAAGCTGTTTGTTTGCATGATGTTTCTCAAGTTAGAGAGGAGGTTGTTCCAGATTTTTGTCACATCTGTTTTATATAGGAGATTGCATGTGTTGATTTTGGGTGTACATGTTTCTAGAAGAAGTTTCTCTCAACTGCAGAGGGGGTGAAGAAGGAAATAGTAGGTAACTAGATTGGTGAGAGAGGGGCAAGCAGTGGGTTTATTTTGTATGAGGTGAGTTAAATGTAGTTGGAATAGTTTAAGATGGTGGGAGAATTGAAGCCATTGTAGCTTGTGGAGAGCTATACAATGATGGGTAGGATTAGGAAAGTTGGCTGCAAATTTGGCAATTTTATTATAGGTTTGTTCTAGCCTGGAAAGTAGACAGCATTGAAGGTTATAGAGGACTGATGATTCATAGAGCAGGTTTGGAAGGAGATAGGCTTGGGTTAGGTTATGTCTAGAATCAGCAGAGAGGAAGATTGAGTTGCAGTATAGCATGCCAAATTTTTGGTTAGTTTTCTTAATTGCATGGTGAATGTGCAAGTCCAATTTTGGTTGATCATCAATAGCCATTCCAAGTAATTTTGTGTGAGTGTGTACATTTATGATGGTATTATTTAGCGAAGTGATAAAGAAGGTAGTCTTAAGGTGGTCATTGTTGTTGGGGAGAAAGAGAAGTAGCTTTTTTAGGGTTTAAGATAATCTGATTATCATTTAGCCAGTTTTCTACAATAAGGAAAGATTGTTGAGTGTGTGTCTAAAGCTGTGAAATTAAATTGCTGGATGTAATCTGAGTGGACTCTTCAGTGTACTGTATGAGGCTAGAAAGGGGGTGGAGGAGTGGAGGTCATTAATAAAGATGTTGAAGAGAAGGGGTTCAAGAATAGAATCATGGGCTATGCCAGTGTGTGTATATAGGTAAGAAGAGCAAGAAGATTGCCATCTGACTAATTGTAGCCTGTCTGTGAGATAACTGGAGACCCATGAGAGCGTTGAGCTGGATAAATTAAGGTTAGCCAATTTAATCAGAAGCTTGGGGTGTAATACTGTATCAAATACTTAGATATGTCTAGCAAAAGACATGAGACTAGATTATTGCTGTTCCTAGCTTCAGCAATGGTGTGGGTGAAGGATAGAAGGGCTGTAGAGAGGTGCTGTGGTGTGATTGAAAGTCATGTTAGGTTGGGGTGAGGAGGCTGCTTTGGAGGAAGAAGTTACATATTTGGTTTTGAATGCATTTTTCTAGAATCTTGGATAGTGAGGAAAGTATAGCAATAGGCCTGTAACTGGAGGGATCATTGAAGTTGCCACCTTTGTGAAGGGGAGTAATGTAGAAGGATTTCCAGATTTTAGGTACAGTAGCTTCTTTAATAGATAGGAAGTGAGGAGGGAGCTTGTAAGCATATGGAAAACAGTGTTCAAGTTTGAGAAGCAGAGATTTTATATAGGAAGTAGAAATAGGGTTGAGAGAGAACCGTGTGTTGTTTGCAGATTGGGGTGTTGGCCTTTGGGAGGGATTCTGTCTCATACTAGTCAATTTGTGGATGGAGTCTATGAACAACTGGTTGAGGAGAGAGGCAGTGTCTTGATCAGAGAGGTTAGGGTAGGGATTGGGAGTGTGAGGTTTTCCAGGGTGGAGGATAAGGTTAATATTCTCTAGAAGTTTTTGGAGTTCAATTTAGCAGTGGTTTGTGTCTTAGTGTAGATGGTCTTTTTATCTTTGCATATTTGTTTTTTGGTATGGTTCTTAAAATTTTTAACTAGTTGGAGGTAGGTGGGGGATTTACTTTTTTACTAAGTTTTCCAGTTGTTGTCTCTTTTATGCATTAGTTTATGAGTGTCTTAATTGATAATAAGTTAAAGTATGATCAAGCCATGAAGAAAACTCACCAAAAGTTGGGCTTCCTCTACAGAAATAAACATTTTCTCAATGATGAGGATGATGATGACTCTAGAAATTATTTAGTGATATGTTATCTTCTCACATAGTTTCTCTATGCAACACCCATCCTGATTAACTTCCACTCCACCTTATAAAATAAAACAGGAGTTTTTCTACAATAAAATAGCTAAATCTGCATCCACCTTATCAAACTGTTCACACCACTGCCTGGTACGGAAGCAGTTACACTAGCTAAAACTGCCTAATTACTGCACCTACGTCCAACTGCTTAGTACCAACAAAATAATAAACAGACCTGAAACCTGCCCATCACATCCGTAAACACTACTTCTCTACTAGGAATCTCTACTCACAGAACAAATATCTCCTGACCAGGAACAAGTCTCATTACAGTGCAAGTGACTCACTTTACTCAGCCTATGTTGTTAACCACAAGAACTCCATCCCACCCAACCTAAAACAGCAACATTACCACACATTGCAAATGCAACCTAAAACAACACCTAACTTCCATAAGGCTATGTTCATGCCCCATCCTGACTAAACCCACCTTTTTATGTTTCTCCTCCATTTCCAGTCTCTCTATCAATCACCCTGACTCTTTCACCTTTTTTATCTCTATTGCTTTCTCTTGCATCCCCACTACTGTTCCTCCAACTACCCTATATCCTTAATCCTCTCCTATTAATACCCCCCTCCTTACCCACCTCATCTTCTTATCTCTCTACTGTTATCTCAACCTCTCCTCTATCAGACTTTTTTTCTACTTATGTTTTCTTGTATCTCCAGTTATTATGGTACCATGTCTTTAACTTATGTAAAATAATATAACTTCCAAAATATATGATAAATGTCTTTGCTATTTATTTCAATACTACCTCCAAAGTAATGCTTAAAAAGTTGAATGTTTATTGCTGTTCATTGTAAGTGTATATTTTATATGAAACTTTTCTCCCTGGGCCTCTGCTTAAAATGATACTTGTGGCCTGTCAGACTTTCCTGGTAAACACAAGACAGTACATAAAATAAATTAATACGTACCAGCTGATCTACTATATTGGTCAATAACAAACTGTAAGAATTGACCAATGTACTGTATTCCAGTTGAAACTGACTCAGAAAAGTTATTTCCCCCATCACATATTTCTTCTGCTATTCTGAACTCTTAAAATTCCTGCAAAGTGGCATCTCTTGGCATGTCAGCTGAAAGTAAGCTATACACTTTCCACCTTTCACATCCCTGAGTTCAGGAGCAATAACAGACACCCAAAATAGAAAACCCTTTTCCAGTAGTTATCCTGAACTTGCTGCACAAAGGAAAACTACAGCACATCACGTTAAGAACATTTTCAGACAATTTAGTCTTAGGAGCTTCAGACCATCACTGCCTCTCCATCACAGAGACAGAATCACTTCCTAACTCAGAAATGGAAGTTTATACTTTCAGACTTAATATTTAGACTTTTTCACCTGGATTACTGCCCTGCGCTAATCAACTAAATAAACATTGCTTCATTTGAGCATTGCCCCTAAGATTGCATGACCAGGATGCATTATTGCTGATTAAATCAACCTTGAAGTTGACAGATGGTAAAAGGACCTTCTAGAAGACTACACCTGCCACTGTGAACCTCTTGTCAATCATATCAAAACGTAAGCAAAAGTAAGCAGAATTTAAAGCTAAAACGTTTTATGCACCTCAAAACTATATGTAACTGAAGCTGTTACTGGGACAATGGTTAGCATAATCTCATCTCAAGACACAGCTCTGTATGAATACTTTCCATTCTACCTAATAGGCATATGATATTACTCATGACATAGAAATTTTGTTTCTTCTAGAATGTGTAGGTATGGCAGTGTTCTACATGCATAATAGTTTTTCACGATATGTGCATATATAGAGATGCTTAAATTTACACTGTAGTTGCAGTGTCTAAGTACATACATCGAATAGTACTGTATATATATATATATATATATATATATGTTTTACCAATGCTTTTAAACATATTCATGCCATGTGTCTGGTTTGTATTTCATAGTTTCATAGTTTCATAGTTTAGTACTAGGCTATCTGCCATGGGGCATTTATAAGCCTAGCCATAGTGATGTGGCTTTCGCCACCCCATGTAATGGTACAAAAGTGTAGAGAATAGATTTAGAATACTGTGCCTCTGTCTAGTAGTGACACAGTGAAGACCCCCTTACATAATAGAATTAGTTTACTGTGCCTCTGTCTAGTAGTGACACAGAGATGACCCCTGGGGTAAACCTACGATCTCCCATACACTAGTCAAGATTTCTCTTGAAGAGAGTCAGTGAGGGGCTCTGCCTAACAGGAACTGGGATTCTATTCCAGAGTATGGGAAGCCTCCGAGCTATGAATCTGTCCCTCCAGCATGTCCTATTCATATTTGTGCTGAGGTTTAAATCTTTAGCTCTCATGGTTCTGATGGATTTGGATTTTTTGAGGTGGAGCATGTCCATCAATTCCTGATTGGACATGGCCTTGTACGTCAGGCACAGATCACCTCTGAGTAGGCGGTATGCTACTGAATAGAGCTGGAGTTTCTTTAGTCTGGCAGCATATGACATATGTTGGAGACCCTTGATCCTCTTGGTGAGGTACTTTTAGGGTCTCTCTAGCTGTTGCAAGTGCCGGGTGAGGTACATACCAAATGGGGCATTGTACTCAATCATGGGCCTGATAAGGGAGGAGTATAGGGGTACAATGACCTCCTTTGATCTGGATGTGAATCCCTTCATGATAAGGTGGGCAAGGTAGAAAGTCTTTCTAACCACTTTGGCAACGTGGGTGTCAAATGAGAGGTCACTATCAACTTGGGTCCCCAGGTCTCTGATTACTTTTTCCGTACTCAGTGGGTTACTGTCTATGTGATAATTTGTGGATACTTTGTTTTTCCCAAAGGGGATGACTATACATTTTTTGGCATTTAGTTTAAGGCCATGACTCCAGCACCAGTTGTCTGTTTCAGTCAGGCCTTTCTGTAGGATGTATGTGTCAGCTGGTGTATCGACTATGGCGCCTAGTTTGCAGTCATCTACGAACTTTGTCAGCCACAACCCTCTAATGTTTGCTTTCACATCTGAGACATAAATGCCGAACAAGAGGGGTCCCAGGACAGAGCCCTGTGGGACACCACTTGTGACTGGCTTTGAGTCTGGCATGGCTCCAGCGATTTTGACTTTATGGGTTCTATCCTTTAGCCAGTTTGCAACCCATCTTGTGACATATGGATTTACATTTAAGCTGTTGAGCTTGTCTATGATGCCAGAGTGGGGTATTGTGTCGAAAGCTTTAGCCAAGTCCAGGTAGGCTGTATGGACTGCTTTGCCCTCATCAATGGCTCTAGTGACTGTTTCAAAAAAGTCAACCAGGTTCAAAAGGCAGGATCTGCCCTTTACAAAGCCAAAATGGGTGGGATCAAGTGTCTGTAAGTCCCCAATTTCTCTGTTTATGAGTTCCATAATGATTCTTTCCATAGCATTGCAGACCAGGCTGGTTAAGCTTATGGAGCTGTAGTTACCAGGGTCTGTAGAGGTGCCTCCTTTGTGGAGTGGGACTACTGTTGCTGTACACCAGTGTTCAGGTACATATCCTGTAGTAAGGCTAAGGTTAAATAGCATTTTTATGTGCGGGTTTAGCTCCTCTTGGAGTTCACGTAGCACGCAACCCGGGATACCATCAGGTCCCATTGATGCTGTGTTTTTAGCTTTGCTGAGGGCAGTTCTCACCTGGACATCTGAGATGACAGGGAGGTTACATTCAGCTGGGATAAGTATTTCTTCTTTTGGGGGTGAGGGAGGGGAAAAATTTGCACTGAACCTGTCTGCCAGAACATTGACAATATCTGTGGGTTCAGTGTATTTTTTGTCATTGTGAACTAACTCTGAACATATCTGAGGGTTTCCGCCCAGGTTTCTAACATAGCAGAAGAAGGCCTTGTGGTTATCTTTAGTGTCCATAGCGAGTTTTCTCTCAAAGTTGGCCTTGGATGTTTTTATGAGAGAATGTAGCTTTCTACTAGTGCTGATCAGAAATGCCTTCTCTTTATGAGATTTTGCTCTGTCGTGTAGTAGCTTCCTTCTTTTGTTATACAATTTGTTTATGGCTGGGGTCCACCAGACAGGATGCCTGCCCTTGGTGGAGAGGGTCTTGGTTTTATTTGGGATTGCATGAGCCATGCATTCTTGGAGATGTCCGTAGAAAACATTTGTGAAGGATTCTGCATTGTGGGATGTGGTTTCCACTGGCCCAGTGGGCTTAAAGGATACCATCTCAGTTTTAAGAAGTGTAAAGTCGGCTTTTGAGAAGTTTTTCACTGTAGTCTTTTGTGTTGGGGTGGAGGTGGGATATGTATATCCAGGGTGATTAGTTTGTGGTCAGATCTCACTAGTGAGGGGTATACTTCCAGTGTGGAGCACTTTGTCCCCATGTTTGTGATGATCAGGTCTAGTATATTATCTCCCCTTGTGGGAGAGGTGACTAGCTGTTCCATTGCATTTGAATTTATGAATTCCAGGAACCTTTGGGCTAGGGTGTTTGGGCTAGAATAATGCACCCAGTCTATGTTAGAGTAGTTGAAGTCTCCCAATATGATGATGTTTGGTGAGACATTCATATCCTCCAATGTCTTCAGGAAGGCTGAATGGGGTTCCTGAGATTGGGAGGGTGGTCTGTAACATGCTACCAGTTGTATAGCAGTTTTGCCTAGGGTTAGTTGCACCTGGATGGTCTCTGATGCTTCATGTGTTGTCACTAACCTGGAGGTGTGGGTGTCCTTGATGAATATGGACACTCCCCCTCCCTTTTTGGTTTGGCCTGAGTTTTGGGGCCGAAAAGCATGATACGAGGTATAGCCTGGTAGTGCTGGGGTGCTCACAGGAGCCTTGAACCAGGTTTCAGTTACTGCACAGACATCGATGTTCTCCATACTGAGGAGTGCTTTGAGAGCCTGCATCTTGAGATTTAGACTTCTGGCGTTGAGCAGCATTACCCTTAATTTTTTTCCATTTTTGTTTTCTAAGGAGGTGGGTTTGTCTTTTGAGCCTTGCCTAAAAAAGGCACTATGGGGGTGGCAAGAGCCTTAGCCAATATCTGGAAGCCCAGTGGTGACAGATGCAAGCTGTCCCTTGCGTAGCAGCATTGCTTGTCCAGCATGTCATCCCAAGCAGACAGACATTGGATCCCCCTAAAATGACACCAGTATTTGCACCAATTATTAAAGCTGATCATCTTGTCTTTTTATTGTGGCATCATTCTTGGTGAGGGCAAGATGCTGCTCAGGGTCAGGGTCATACCAGCCTGGGCTACATAATTTGAGAGCTCCTCTATGTCTCTTTTCATGTAGTCCAGGGAGGTACATCTTAGGTCATTCACGCCGGCATGGACAATGACGGAGTCATATTTGTACTTGCTTTGGAGTGACCTGAGTGCATGTGTTATGTGGTGGATCCTAGCTCCTGATAGGCAGCTCACCATTACCCTCTCCTTGTTCAGCCTGGTAAATGGAACGTCAGTGTGTCTGACTATAGAGTCACCAATTACTAGTGTATCAGGCATGGTGTTTGGCCTTAAGGGCTGTGATTGTTTGACACACTGATTTATTGAAGTACGTGTTGCATGTGTTATGTTTTTAGGTGGTGGATTTTTGGGTGTCTGCTTTGGGATCCTCTGTTGTTTTGGTAAGTTTTTTGTTAGAGCCTCCGAGTATGTCTTTGTGTTATTATGTGTTTGGTTTTCAGTTGTGGTAGGTCTATGTGGGACAGGGTTTGGTGTGTGTGTGGTTACCTTTTCCTCCTGTCTGGTCTTGCCAGTCCTGAGTTGAGAGAGTTCAGCCTCCAGTTTGGCTATATAGTTACATCTCTCACATGTATTTGTGTTTTTGGGAGGAGGAGAGGGTTGTCTGTGTACATGAGACAATTGTAGCATTGTCCAAGATTCCCAGATTAACCAGCTGAACTGGAGAGGATGCTAGTAATCTACCACTCGACATGCTAGAATATTATAAGGGAGTGCTGTGCTTTTAAGGGAAGTGGGTACTCACAAGGGTGGTAGGTGGATGTAGTGCTTACTTTAGTTAGCGAGTGCTTACTTAGAAGAGAGGTTTTGAGAACAAGTGCTAAGCTTATAATAAAGTGAGTAGACTGATTATTATAAGAGTAGAGCTTTCTTAAGGGAAAATTTGAAGAGCAGACTTATCGGAGCCAGAAAAAGTTTAACCTTGTTTAACCACTATGCGCACAAATGTGCAAAGCCGTGAAAACGCGGATTTTAAACAGGGAACTTCAAAAGAGCTAGAAATGGTCCAAGACAACCAATTACTACAAGCTCTTGTGCTGAGGTCACTCCTTCAGGGACAGATAGGCTGCTCAAGGCTCCCCACTCCCACTGGTGAGCAAAGAAACTTCCTTCTATCCAAGTAAGGCAATGGACAACACAGGAACTACACCACAGCCCAGAATACAGCAAAGCCTGTATACTGGTCTAAACTAGTCGAGGAGAGGTGGGAAAACAAGGATATTTTTTTTTGTTTTTGTTTTTGAGATAGAAAGCACACAGAAATGCAGGAAACAGTAATAAATCAGATACACAGGCTAGCACACTTTAGTGGGCAGCCTCAAAAGATAAATTTAACAAACAAACAAACAACTTTCGACCAATTTTCGACTAAATGAAACTTTAAGTGCAGATAATATATAATGCAACAAACAGTTAAAAAAACAGTTTAAGCTTGTTCAAAGTAAGCAAGAGAAGGTATTTCAAGTAAAAAACAGCAAAAAATACTAAAATCAGGAAAGTAGTTGCTTTTCTCAGTTCTCTGCTGCTAGGACCACTCTGCAGGACCACGAGGAGCTGTTTCTGAGTAGTACAGCCAGAAAAAAATGCTCAGAGGCGGATTTTAAACAGGGAACTTCAAAAGAGCTAGAAATGGTCCAAAACAACCAATTACTACAAGCTCTTGTGCTGAGGTCACTCCTTCAGGGACAGATAGGCTGCTCAAGGCTCCCCACTCTCACTGGTGAGCAAAGAAACTTCCTTCTATCCAAGTAAGGCAATGGATAACACAGGAACTACACCACAGCCCAGAATACAGCAAAGCCTGTATACTGGTCTAAACTATTCGAGGAGAGGCGGAAAAACAATGATTTTTTTTGTTTTTTTTTTTGTTTTTGAGATAGAAAGCACACAGAAATGCAGGAAACAATAATAAATCAGTTACACAGGCTAGCACACATTAGTGGGCAGCCTCAACAGTTAAATTTAACAAACAAACAAACAACTTTCGACCAATTTAAAATGAGATTTGGTCTAATTCACAAACCTACTTAAGCAAAATAATAATAATAATAATAATAATAATAATAATAATAATAATAATAAATAGAGAGACAGGTAAGTAGAGTAGCAGACAGTCAGATAGATGGATAGATAAATAGATAGTCAAACAGAAACACAGAGGAACTGCCAGATATATAGTTTTGTAAGTTCATACTAGGCTGTTGACTAGTTAGATCATTTGTAGCCTAGGCTTAAGATCCCAGTTCATCAGTATCCTATGACATGAATAACTACTACCTAATTTTGCCTCCTTTCATTGAGGGTTTGAGGGGCCAGACAAGGAGTGAATTTACAGCTTGACATCCATTTGTCCAGGTTACACATAAAGAGAGTCAGAGAGCTCCTCTACTTTATATCTAATGGAAATTTTTTCCATAAAACAAGAATTATTTGAGAAAGAGATATCTATCTTTCACAAGGTCCAATTTACGCTGTGTTGGAAGTTCAGTTCCTTTGAGCAGGTGTTTAGGGTATTGTTTGTTATGAGGATGTATACGGTGTCTCATAGGACTGCATCCCTTGAGCATTTGTCAATGAGGCAGAAGGCTCCCGAAGAGTTTGTAGGAATCAGGGAAGAGGCAATGGATTTAAGACAGTCTGTGTATCACAAGGAAGACATATCTCTGATTCTCTTACTGAGAAAACACTGCAGTCTTACAGGTATTTTTAACAGCAAGTAGTTTTAATACTCTATAGCAACTGTCTGACTCAATGGATCTACTCTAGATGAAACTCATGACCTTCAGCACATGAAAGTTCTATTGGAAATTGACCCTAGAGTGAATAGCATGTGTATCTAATCAAGGGCACTGGGACCATAAGGTGAGGGGAAGGGAGAACCCCCCCCCACACTTTTACAGCTGTAAAACCATCTTGTCTTGTCTAGCCTGGTCCAGCTAGAACCCTCGTGGCAGCTTCAACAATTAAAAGTGGCAGCATCATCTTTAAGGAGGACCCATGCATGTGTCACCACAGATTTAAACACAGCCCACATTTAGGCATGGAATTTAAACTTCCATTGAGGGACGCAGAATTTTAACTTTTGTCGAGGGAGGTAAGTGACTACCTGATCATATTTATTGTTGACCAGCTTTTCCCCGACATATTTACAGGTAAGGAGAGTTACTTTTTTTCTTCTCATATATGCTGCTGGGTTCGTGTTTTCTGATGGTGTGTGATCAGCTGGGGTTCATGTTTTCTGATATGGGAGGGTGGTGTGTGTGTGTGTGTGTGTGTGTGTGTGTGTGTGTGTGTGTGTAATGCCTAAGTTAGATGTATCTAGTGGTTAGTGGTACTCAGGCTCAAACCTTGTACCTTAAGTACAAGAAACAAGAGCCTGCATTCTCTACCCATATAACCACTTGTGATTCAAGGAGGTGACTCCTTAGCTTTCAACTTTCCAGATTTTCACAGAATGTTTGGCTCTTAATTTTGGTTTGTTCCTCTTAAAAATGTTTTTTTTGGCAAATCAGTGAGAACTGAATTCACTTAATAATGATGGCCCTTTAAGTTTTAGTCTTCCTATCTTTCAGGAAACACATGGTTACACAAAGCATTTTATTTTAGCAACTTTCTAAGATTATACAAGCAATGTTTAAAATGTGTCCCTGGTTTTGGGCCTTTGCCCTCCCCCCAAATAAATTCTGGCTTTTTACAGATTTCTTGTGCTGTGAAGTAAAGAGATTTAGTTGAGTGTCAATTGGATTTTATAAGCAGCTGAGAGCTCCAGGGGAAGAGAAGTTTAGTGCTGCTTATGCCAAGGCTGCTTGCATTGTTAGTAGTACAACAGGTAGCATGCTGGCCTTTGATACAGAAAGCTGTGGGTTCTATTCCCACAGTATGCAGATGGATCACTAATACTATGTTGTACTTTAAAGGGAGTGGATGCTGCAGTCCTGTGATTATCCTCCTTTAGAGGAGTTTCCTAGTAACTATGAACCTGTCATCAGTTTTTCATCCATTCCCTATTGCAATATTACTAGTTTATCATTTTTTATGTAATATAGGCAATTTATTCTTCAAGGGCAACAGTCACTTTATTTGTTGATGAAACAATAAAATATAAAGTTGCTTGCTAGCAGCAACCTATTCATTAGTTACAGATCTCTTTAATGTGGAATTATTTAGATGATTTACTTCTGCAGAGATTTTGCATATTTACTGATATTGGTGGATTGTAATGACAGAAGTCTGAGTGGCCCTTTATGACTGAAATGTTATGGAATGGGTAGTTTTGTCATTATTGGTTCACACATTTTGTTTCATTGCTTACTAGAAGACTGTTTAAAACTACAAATTTAAAACACATTCTAACAAGTTGTGCTGTATTATACAAGGAATATAATTTAATACACTCAGGAAAGTGAATCAAAGAACACATACATGTATGCATGGCCCTAAAATGTGTAAGGAGCCTAGGGTTTGAAAACAGCCCAGAGGTAAGCTTAGTCCTCCACTGACCAGATGCAGAATGAATGTGGGTTTTCATGCCATTTCAATGAATGTGAGTTTCAAAGGCAGAGAAGTTTACTGCTCATGCTAAGTCTGTTTCTATTGCGAGACTGTATTGTTTAGCAAATGGCTCAGTGTTTGTGCTATTTTATTTCAATTTATGTAATCATTGTAGAAGTAAATAAGAAAACAGTATGCATGCTGACAGGTTTGAACAGTGTTTATGGTAACTGAGGAGAAAAAGTAATGGAACACTGGAGTGGCTGGGGAGGGGGCTGCTGCTGGAGTGGTAGGGGGTTGCTGCAGGAGGTGCTGCTCTGGGGGGCCCATTCTATTACCCTGCCTAGGGCCGCATTTAACCATGATCCAGCTCTGGTATTTTGCACTGTTTGCTATAAATGATCAGAAATTGGAATGAAACAACAAAGTGTCAGTTGTAATTAAATAGTAAACACTTTGACAATGTTTGACATTAAAGGAAAGAAAGTGCTTATTTTTTACAACTGACATTTCACTGTTTCATTCCAACTTCTGATAGTTTATAGATTAATAACAGTCATATTGTTGAACATGTCAGTGCAGTTCTATGGATTGTGGACCTCAACTGAAGTGGCAGCAGCTCACCCAGGTACATTCTGGGCAGTCATTTATGAAGTAACAGCAGTAAAAATAATGATGATGATAAAATAAGACTTGATGCAGATCAGAACCTGGAATAACTTTGCTGTTACTGTGTTTTCAGAAGTTAATGCAGTTTATTCCTTACCTTAACTCATTTCTTTTTTCATTAATGCAAGTTGGCCGCATTTTGTTAGATTTTTAGTCATGCCAGAAACATTCATTTATTTAAAAGAACAATGAAATCTATTGTGTGATTTGTATGTAGCTTATAAAAAAGTTATTACAGCTTCTTGCCTGACTTTAAGCCTTTAGTAAAATTATTTATTTTTACTGTTAGTTTTCAAGTTGCTCAGTTTTTGTTGCACTTCTTTTTTTCATTAAATTGAAAAAAAAAAGAAATGCAACAAGTCGAGCTTGAAAGTGGTAAACAGCTTTTGCTCACAGTTCTTATTTAAACTTCAAACTCTCACAGCACAAGGGATAAAGCCAGCAACTTAATGGGTCAAAATAAAGATCAAAGGTCCAGAATCAGGAGCAGATTTTAAATATAACATTGTTCTTATATGCTTTGTTGCTAGAATAGCAGGTTTTGCATTAGTCTGCATTTTTCTGAAGGATATGAAGTCTAGAAGTCTGAAACTTAAGCGTCAATCATTATTTAAGTCTTGCAACCCTCATAAATTTGCCAGAGAATCACACATGAGGAATAGACCAAAATATGACATAAAATCAGGGGCAGTCAAACATATGCTCTGATCTTTCAACCTCTTAGGTCAAGAACTGGGAGAAACTGTGAAAGGCTCAAAATCATGGGCAAATTTTAAGCTTTACTGTTGTCACCAAAGCAATGGATAAAGTTAAAACAGTTCACACCACATTACCTTGACCTGGCCAAGCCTTTTCTGACACAATCCCCTACTCAGGTACAGTACAAAAGATGAATAATCTAGGAGCAAACACTTACATCATTAGCTGGATTGCCACCTTGCTCACAGGATGCAGGAGATCAAAATAGGGGAAGTTACCTCTAAAAAGAGACCAGTCACTAATGGAGTCCAGCAAGGTTCAGTGCTAAGACTTTTTCTGTTTGGCATATACATCTGAAAAGTAAAAGGAAATACCAAAGGGCTTTGGTTGATTCAATTTGAGATGACTGCAAGCTAGGAGCAGTTATTGAATCCCCAAATGACTTACCCATTATGTAGGAAGGTTTCTCCTAAACAATAACTGGTGCATGAAACATGAATTGAAACTAAACATTCTTTGGGAAGTCATCTATTCCAGGGTAATGCTACATTGACTATAGCCTCTAAGAATTGACCCAGTTGTTTGGCATTTGGGAACGTGTGTGTACAGTGACTTCACTTTTTACCAACTTGTGCCCAGAGTCATAAAGTCTTTCTATATTGCACAGCTTATAAACAAATTGATTGTGACTAGATCTAGAGATGTTATTGTCCCCCTTTGCAAAGCCCTCCTAGGTCAATCATTTTGTATAATGCCTACTTTGGCATGTATCTGTCCAGACCCATGCAACAATTGGAATACCCACAGAGATACTTTACTAAAAGGATAAAATTCTTAAATATAGGTCTTGCATGGACCACCTGAAACATTTATCACTATACTCAGTGTCCTACACAGTGCTTATAGGTGACGAGTCTAGCAGGGTTCCTATCATGTAATCAAATGTTTGCAAGTTCGAATCTCATATGGGTGAGACCATAAGTTCGAATTTGTAAAAGTTCGAGCATTTGAATGGAAATCTCCATAAGTGGAGGTTTCCTTTTTGTTCAATGGGGTGTGATCTCAGAGTTGGTATATTTAAGTAGTTGTGGGGGTGGTAGAGGTCTAGCCCCCCCCACATGGAGGGTGCATTGGGGCTTGTCTCCTGCTTAAAACAGTTTATGTTGTTTTCCTTTGTTTTTTATACATAGTTGAAGTTTTGTAACTTCGAACAAAATGGTTCAAACATTACGTGTTAGAAGCTATAAGACTTCAACTATGTGATATAGACCCAGTCTAGCATACAAGGCATCCTCCTAATACTGATGGACCTACTGAACATCAGCAAGTCAAACAGCATTAGAAATACTCAGTCCAGGTATCTAAAATGAATGTTGTGGACAGATGGATATATATCACAGAGGTTACCACTGTTTTCATTCAAGTAAAAGAAGGCTCATCCCTGTCCATATTCAAATGCAACTTGGGGCTAAGGATGGTTAATAGAA
Organism: Protopterus annectens; assembly: GCF_019279795.1. Classification (NCBI taxonomy): domain Eukaryota; kingdom Metazoa; phylum Chordata; order Ceratodontiformes; family Protopteridae; genus Protopterus; species Protopterus annectens. The sequence goes on along the minus strand of NC_056731.1, from coordinate 1,427,906,171 downwards.
AATATACTCCAGATTGCCCCCATGCCACTAATGGATAGAGGCAGTTCTTAAATGCTGCATCCCATACATGGGTCTCTTCAAATTATCTATGGTATGATCACAGTTATTCTCACTAGGGCTAATGTACGATTATCAGCCATATGCTAGGTTATGTTTATTCAAGCACCAAAAGGGAAACTGGCTAAGCTTAAAATGCCTTCCAAGTGAACCTATGTTTTGTTAGTAAACAGTTTTAATAAATTGTGCATTTTATGATTAGGTTCATAGGTTCATAGATTAGTACTAAGCTAACTGCACTAAGTGCCCCTTGATCCTATGCCCCCCTAGCCTTCACCAGCCTCCAGTGTCTCTGCATCAAATGTGATAACCATTACACTAATGTAAAATGAGAACTCTCTCGAGAGTTTATGTTTTCAGTGGAAAGAGGAAGCTACAGACACCTCACAGTGTGCTTTTTTTCTGAGTTAAAAAAAAACTTTAAAGATCATGGCCATGATGATGCAGGAACCATTACAACAAATTCTTAAAGCAAGTATTAAGAAAGGGAGAAACTTGAAATAATGCTTTACTTGTATGTGGCAGTAATGAGATGGTTATGCAAGGGAAAAAGAACTTAGAATAAAAGTGTTCCTGAATGGCTGTCTAGTACAAGTTAATGTAAAAAGTATCACTCTTGTATTACCTGGGCAAATGCTATGTGACCTTACCATTTATTGGCTATCTGCAAGGAGTGCATTATGAAGTATTAACGGAGAAGAGAAGAGGAACTGCAAAATCATGTGTAAGAGTATGCATAAGTAAGGGAGTATCAAACAAGTTAATGGGATATTTCTGAAAAAAGAATTTAATCAATTCCGGGCAAGCTTTTCAGTGATATTAGAGTAAACATGTCAGAAATTATGTTTCTTGACTTTAAAGCTGTCAAATGATAGCCTGCAAGATCAGAAAATATGAAGCCCACAAACTAATAAAAAATGATCAGGTTAGGTTATTAAGTCTCCTAAACTGTTAAATAACCCTTTGGGCTGCATAAATAAACCAGGTAGCTGGGGATGAGCTAGCAAAGAAGGTCAGGTCAGTATATATTTAGATCATCCGCAAATGCTGATATTAGAAGTCTGTTATTCAATACACTAGGGATATGATGGAAGGCTTTTTGTGACAGATAAATGAATAGGGGTTCAATATAGATGTTAAAAAAATATGGTGAGAGAGGGCAACCTTGTCTCATACCATTAACCAATTTTATCTTATTTGACAAAGATTTGTTGATGATCAATGTGGTGCATGAAGAGTTATGAAGTATTTTAATTATATTTATGAATGCCTTAGGAATATTAAAATGTTGTAAGGTCATAAACAAAAAGTCTAGGTTAACTCTATAAAATGCTTTAGTGACATCTAGTGCCAAAAGGTATCTGGGAAGTTTGTCTTTCTCCAACAACTGTATAGCTGCATCTACTATAAGGGTGTTGTCCCAAGTCTGTCTCCACTTCATGAAGCCTGATTGGGTGGGGATAGAATTGTGGGTAGAGCCTTTTTAAGTCTGTTTGCTAACAGCAAGGAAAGGATTTTAATATCAACATTTATAAGAGAGATTGGTCTATAATTTATTTGGTTGTTTTTTTCAGAGTTAGGTTTATGAATAAAATGGTTCTTGAGTTATTTAGGTCAAATCTTTAAAGCCAAAAATACTAATATGGTTAAAGAGTCTAAGGAGGATAGGGATCAGTTTGTGTGCAAAAGTTTTGTAAAAGTTCAACATAAAACCATCAGGGCCTGGGACGTTGTTGTTTTTTTAGACTTTTAATTGCCTTAGCAATTTCCTCTGGCACAAATTGGGCCTCTAAGAGCTTGATATGTTGTTTTTCAATTTTTAGAAATTTGAGATCTTTAAAAAAAAGTACTGTAGGTCTCTGGTGAGAGATTTTCTTGTGGTCCATATAATTCCCTGTATATCTTCTCAAATATATGAAGTATTTCCTGGTTTGTAGTAAACAATTTATTATTGTATATAATTTGTGAGATCGTGGTGGGGCTTTGATAGCTGTTGATAAGTCTAGCCAGTAATTGTGAAGGATGCTGAGCCCAATGTGAGTAATTAGTTAGAAGTTTCATTTCCTGGAAGGAAAGGTTTTGTGAGTGTAGTAAGTATAGCTCTTTTTGTTGGGAAAAGAGTTGGTTCTCTAATTCTATTGTAAAATATTCCTGGAGTAAGCTTTCAGTTTTTTGGATTTTATCTTTAATGGTGTTTTCTTTTCTTTTGTAGAGCCTTTTGTAATAGGAAGCTTTCTGGATCAGTAGACTTCTAATTGTAGCCTTATTAGCTGCCCATTGAATATCTGGTGCCATATCCAGGGACAGGAGGCTGGATGCCAACTCTTCTAGTACACTATTCATTTCATGTATTACCTCCTCTTTGTCAAGGAGGTTTGAGTTTAAGGACCATGACTGGAAGTTCCCATCTTTTGGGGTATTATTTATCTGCATAATTTTTAGGGTTATTTTAGAATGGTCAGAAACAATCTAAGGCAAACTGCATAAGTGGTTTTGTCATTTAGAAGGGAAGTTGAGATCAAGAAATAATCAATCAATTTATAGCATGGGCAGTAGAATGTATATTTATCACCAGTTTTAGAGTAATCTTTTACAGAGTAAGGATCGGTTAGAGCAAAATCTAGCATCAGGTCTTCTATAGCCCGTGATGCTTGTGTATTATATGACTTGTTTTTGCTTGATCTGACCTTTAAAGGGTCAATAACAGTGTTCCACTCTCCACCATCACATATTCATGGTTATGAAATTTTACTAATAAGTTATAGATTTGTATAATGAATTTGTGTTGATTAGTATAAGGACCATATATATTTAGAAAGAGTGTAAGTCTACAGGATAAAGAGTTTATGCAGCAAAAATAGCACCATCCTCCAACATTATCAGAGCCGTAATCCAGAACAGTCTCATTAAAAGTTTTCTTTTTTACCAGGATAGCTATCCCATTTGAGTTTGTCTTATTGCCAGAAGCAATGATTAAAGTTATCCAAGCTTTATCTCTATCTTTAACCCAATCTTCATTTAGTAAGTATATTTCTTGGAGGAAAATAATCATAATAATGCCCTGACTAATCATCATTCTGATACTCCCTCTACTAAATGACATACAGTACTACACTATTCTGTATTCAAATGACTTCACATCCTGTTGGAGTGTTACAATTCAAATAAAATAAATAAATAAAATAAAATAATATTTGCAGGTGATTGGTAGAATACATGTAAGACTAATTTATTTTTCTTTTTATCCTGTAGACCTTTGACATTCCATTAATCTACCTCCCACATTTAGACGTGGTCCATAGCATTATGAAAGTGTATTTCTAAAGTCCTATCCTCATAGCATAAATATATATAAATATATACAAAGACATGAGAGTACAACTTTTTGAAGTTCGTGTAGCACTAACATTTCAGAACTACTACCATTCCTAACCACATAACTACTAAGACTGAGATATAAAGTAACAAAATATTGACTATGTAAACTAACTTACAAAGACTTGATTTAAAACCAGTATAACAATTACCAAAAAATCCTAGTATTGAAATCAAAGTAAACATCAGTATATACATAAAACTACTAAAACTCAAGATTTGGAGAACCTCTCAACACATAACACTCTACTTCTCCGCTCCATTTAACCAATTTATATTTAGTACACTTTGCAACTAAAGAGTTAAAATCTTTTAGCCTAGATTAAGTATGGGTTATTATTATATACGAAAAGGCATTTACTGAGACTTATAATAAACAGACCCAACCTCATTTTATAAGATAGTATAAACCTAACACATTTTAGTAAATCTATATATTAGAGTGAAGAATTAGCACTAAAGGAAAACTGCATGATTGAACAAGTGAAGCTTACATTATAACGCTCTCGTTCCAGCTAAGAAAGAGATACATGTTCAGTAAGTTTTAATGGCTTAGTAAGAATTCTATACATACTTGAGCTTTGATCATAGATTATATGATTACTTTTGCTTTTTAGAGAAACATATACATACTTTCAGGCATTTTTTGTAAAGCTCATGCAAGAAATATTAATCATAAATGACAACTGATGAATATGCAATGTCTTAAAAGAGCTTTGCTGAAGTCTGCAGGCAAGTAGAGTTATGTATGTGCTAGAAGTAAATGCTACCTAAAGTATAGTTGCATGCAATGGTCTTACTTCACCTTTTGCCCCTTCAAAGGAGTCAATCAGAAAATGTTGAAAGTGGGACAATGATTTTTCAGGCAATTTATCCATACTTATGAAGTCTACCAAATGTTTTGCTGTTCACTGTCCTCTAAAACTGTACGAGTCTACCTCATATTTACCTAGTAATGTACCCATATATAGTTTCTTGTGACAGAATGTTTGTAGACGACTTTTCATTTACAAAGGCTTGATATAACACAAGACACTGCTCAAGTTTTAGGTTTGATATAATGCAAGACACTTTCTAAATTTCAAGGGCTAAGCAAGGCATATAAATGTGTATCTCATGATGTTATACAGTGTTATTGGTGTTGTCTGGAATATCTACATGCTATTAAACTTGGTAGAGATCTGTGAAAAAACACACACACACATATATATATATATATATATATATATATATATATATATATATATATACACACATATATATATATATATATATATATATATATATATATATATGAAATACCCCTGGAAAAAGGAGGGCATTTATCATACACCATCCCATACCATCCCATTCATGGGAAATATTTAAGCACATGGAGCATGGAGTTACAAAACACAGCCTATCAATAATGAAAGAATGTTACTTGGGGTCCATTTGTTGCAGGTTGCAGATTAAAAGATCTCGGTGTTCTGTATGTGTTGTTGCTACTGTAATAAGCAGTTAGATGGAGTGATTGTGGGCTCTTTTTCAATCCAGAGTTTGGGTTGTTAATCCTTGATTTTCTTTCTCCAGTAAAATGAAGGACAGAATTAATTATGTCCATAGTCGTTCACCTCAATGACACGAGAGACAGAAGTATTCTTAGTGTTGGTTGTACTCACTTAAGGAGAATTAGTGGCAACTCAGACAGGTAGGACCAAAAAGAAACAAACCCAATGTTTCTGGAGTTCTTGAAGTGATTGTGGCCATCCTTGAGGTGGAATGCTGCAACAATGAAATTACAGTCTAGATTGAGGCCTGCGATTAAGGTTTTTTGTGAAGCCTAAGTGGAAAGGCCACATTTTAGGCCATAGCAAAATGAAAAATGGAAAAATAGCCAGCAGAAAGTCTTTTAGAGCTTGTCTAGATCACGATTTTCTGAGCTCCAGGTGGAGTTGAAGCTAATCTACCGGACGGTGAGCCACATCATCAATTTAACTTCTTATTCTCTTCTTTTTTATATTTTTTACTTTTTGCAGATGATACTTATTTACAGGCTTAGGACTTCTCCAAAATGCTTTTAGGAAGGCAGCTTTAGCTTCCGAGGGAGTTCTGACTACAAATGTTTGCTCATTTTTTTGTATACTTCCAATTGCCAAACACTGACTTAGGAAAAATACTAAAAACCATTGACACTTTCTCAAAAGTATCCAATTACGAAATAAATACCTTCAACGCCCTTATCTTTCCTATCAGCTCAATAGGTCACAACCTGTCCTATTTCCCAGACATTGATATTAAATTAAAATATACATTCCAGTATTTAGGCATAAAATTTGATCATAATAAAAAAAAAATCCTGTCAATTTAACCTTCTCAAAACATGCATGAATATTCAATATGATATGGATAGATGGAAATACCGAAACTCCCTGTTCTATCTAATGTGGCTGTGATTAAAATGAATATCCTTCCTAAAATATTATATCAACTCAATGCAACTAACTCTATCATTCCTGCAAGCTTCTTTAAAAGAATAAATAAAACCTTAACTAAATTTATTTGGTAGATGATTCCAAAAGAAGTGGAGTTATCTGTGTTCCATTTCTATCCCTATAACATGATATATTTATGTTGCAGAAGAGATTAAGATCTTTTGATTAGCTGTGTCACTTTTGGACTTGCAGATGTGCAGTAGGTTTAAGAGAATAGGACCTGCTGAGGCTGTGCATGAGAGACAGAGGTCATCCCTCAGCAGTCTTTATGATACTGGAATAAGGACAAAGCTTTGAGATGATCAGTGTAATTCTTATGAATTAGGCCTTTAATTTTCTTGGAGAGAAAATACTTTGTGCATTCAAAGCCTGTGTCAACTGTTTGTCCATGCGTATGCCACATGCGGTATTATATTCAATGATTGTTTTAATAAGTGCTAAATACTCTAGAATAACATCCCTTGACCTGGATCCCATACCCATATTAAAGAGCTTCACAATGGAAAATTACTTTCTTACAATAGTGCTTACACTGGGAACAAAGAACAGTTTGCTGTCTACATAGGTTCCAAGGTCCCAAATTACTGGAGCAATCTTCAGGGGTATTTTATCAATGTGGTAGTTGCAGGTACACTCTACTTTCTAATGCATACTATTAAATATATTTTAACATTTAGTTTTATTATGTAGTTTTGACACCAGCTATATGTTTAGGTAAAGCCCTCTTGCAGAATCTTGATTTCCTCTTGATAGTTAATAATGTTATCTAATTTACAGTCTTCAGCAACCTTGGTCAGCCAAAAGCCGTTAACACTGGCTTTGATCTCTGAGAAGTACATGCCAAAGAGGAGTGGCATAAGGATACATCTCTGGGGAACAACAATAATGGCAGATCTTTTGGAGGAGTCTAAGACACCCACCCTCATTTCCTGGGTTCTATATGTGAGCCAGTTTGTCACTGAGTTACATAGAAAATGACATTTAGATGAGAAAGTTTATTAACAATGTCAAATGAAATTTGCCATGTGTATTGTTTTTTTTCTTATCCATTTTTCAGTGATATTCTCAAAGAAGTCAACCAGGTTGAGTAGGCACAATCCACCTCTGCCATAACCAAACTGGCTTGGGTTAAAAAAATGTTTTAAACAACTTCTTATTAATTTTAAAACAAAGATTGTACACAATTATTTAAAGATAAATAGAACAAAAATATAACTATTTACAAATGGTCACAACAAAATCAAACATACAAAGTTAAATCATTACGATGTATCAAGTAAATCACTTCATTTTGACCAAAATCTATAAATAGGTGAGTAATATTCGAAGTTCTCATTTTGGCAGTTGACAATTATTTTTTTACAGACATTTTTTGCTAAATTAATGAATTCAGTGAAAGAAAGAGTAGTTTTACATTTCCAATTCTTTATGACTATTTTTCCTGCTATAGCTAAAATGGACCATAGAAAAGGCATCTGCACCCGAGGAAAGGAATCTGGAACTGGAGCATTAAATAACATCAGGGAGTTACAAATGATACAATTATTTGTCCACAAAGCTTGAGTAAAAATTTCTAAATTCAACCCTAAAAGGAGTTACTATTTTACATTACAATATCATATGAAACCAATCTGTGTCAGGCACTTCATTACACCTCCAACAATTAATTTTCCCATAGTTATAAATTAAAGCTACTTTATGTGGAGTTAAAAATACTCTGTGAAGAAATCTCCATGTATATATTTTCCAATAAAGCGAAGAAGTAAATTTTCCCACAGATTTAAAAATTAAGCATTTATCTTCATCAGGAAAGGCCTTTTCATTAATCTTAGTTGAGTAATTCCAAAGCAATGAATCTTTGGGACCAAACTCTTCTCTTATTATTTTATAAATTATTGATATATATGATTTATTCCTTTTGAGTTACTATTGATTCTGAAAAAATACTCAGTATCTTTGGAATGTGTTTTGTTTGAAAATCTATGGAGATTTTGACTTTATCACTGACATATCTTTTTACAAGATTGTATAGTCAGCCAATTATTATTTTCTAAATAATGTCTTGCAAGAAGATAATCTATATTAAGTGATTTATTTCCAATTAAGAAGTGGTGCCAAAAGATTAAATTTGCATCCCTAGGGTCTAGCATTTTGTTTATATTAAAAGTTCCCAAACAACTTGTAGTATTTCATGTAAGGAACAATATAAACAATAAATCTTTAATTATATAATATTATTCATGGATCTTTTAACATTTGTAAGGATGCAATCAGTGAATGGAGAGGGATAGTATGTTTTCTTGTCATTTAACCATAAGTATTTTAAGATCCAGTGAAATTTATTAATTCCTAATTTAGAGAAAGATTCTACAGCATAGTTGTTATTATTTATTAATCTTTCATGAATGGATTAGTAAAAGGAATTTAGCAAAAGAGATTAAATTGAGAATTATGGATTTGCCACATAATTCAACATTTGGAAAACTTAATCCACCTTCTTGCCAACTTTTAACATGCCAATCAAAGGATATCATTGGTTTATTAGGGAACAAGAGAAAATTAACAAGAATAGAATTTAATTTCTTAAGGATTTTTTTAGGAGAGAGAATAATTAATGACTGCAGATAGAAAATATTTTGGTAGGATTATTATTTTTATTTAAGTAAGTATGTCTTCCATTGTAAAAAAAGTGCCAATTAATAATTATTTTAGTAACACTTTCTATTAAATTACTATAATTTACTGTTATTGAGTCTAGTGGAAATTCATATTAAGTGCTTTGAACAAATAATTCCAACTAATAGAATCAACAGCCTTATTTATATCTAGACTTATTATAGTTAGTTTGTTTTTGTTTTTATTAGCCAGATCTATTAAAGTATTAAGCCAAATTAAGTTATGCCAAAGCTTTCTATGTAGTATAAAACCAGTCTGATCATCATTTATTAATCCTGACATAATAAGGTTCAATCTTTTGGAAGAATAGATAGAAAAATGTTGTAATCAAAGTTTAATTATGAAATATGATGGTAAGAAAAACATACATTAGAATCTTTACTTGGTTTCAAGATAGGGGATAACAGGGAATATTTCCAGGAGGGGATGTTTGACATATGTTTAACTTGTTCAAAACCTTTTAGTAGAATATTTAAAATATTCTCTGGGAATAATGTGTATAATTCTGGGATTACACCATCAAGACCAGGGGCTTTATTTTGTTTAACATTACTAATTTGATCTTTTAACTCTGAAAAGTTAATTACCTATAAGTTTTGAATCGTTGTTCTTTGGTTAATTTGAACCTTAGAGTGTCTTTCAAAAGTCATTGGTTATGTTGTTGCTTTCTAAATCTGTCTCTTTGCTATTAATGTCTTCATATTTCCTAAAGCATTCTAACATGTCTTTTAAACCAGTCACTTTTTTATTTTATCACTTTGGAAATTATTTCTTTAATATGATTAATATTTATTTTTTCTTAGATCTAACAACTGGATTTGTATCACATAGTCGAACTTTTACAAGTTTGAATCAAATATGGTCGAGACCATATGCTCGAATTTGTAAAAGTTCTAGCGTTTGAATGGAAACCTCCGTAAGCGGAGGTTTCCATTCACTTCAATGTGGTGTGATCTCGGAGTTGGTGTATTTAAGTAGTGGGGGTGTGTTTTTGTTTTGTGCATTGTGTTGTTATTTTTTTTTTTTAGATACTCGAAGTTTTGTAATTTCAAACATAATGGTTCCACCATTAGGTGTTTGGAGTTACGGAGCTTCGACTATCTAATATAGACCCCTAACAACTAACCTGTGTAAGCTCTTTGGGTTTATTGAGTAAGTTTGTAATTTAATTTTTTTCAGATTTATTGATATCATATGGTGAAAGTACATCAAGATATGTCTGATTTAATAGTTTCAACTCTGCATTTGCAGATTTGTCATAAGGGTTTAAATTGGTTTCAATTTATCTGTATTAGACTGCAAAGACATCATCTCCTTATCTCAATCTTTTTTTACATATGTACTAATTTTTAATTCTTCCATATAGATAACCTTTTAAAGAATCCCAGAAAATTACTTATGAAACTTTTCCATTATTTGTTTATAGTCTGTGTCCAAACTTCTTCAGAGAAAACTTCCACTCATACAAGTCATTTAAAAAGCATAAAACAAAGATCATATGATCAAGATCATCCAATTACAGGGCTACTAATTATGTCAAATACCTGGTTACCTACTACAAAATCAAAGTTACGGAACTTCGAATACTATATGGTCGACACCATATAATCGAAGTTCTGTAACTTCAAAATTAAAAAAAAAGAAAAAAACAAAGATAATATATGCTGATGGGCTAAAGAAGGGGGCAAGCCCCCCTGCACCCCCCACATGGGAGGCTGTAACCCACACACACCCCCGTGACTTAAATACACCAACTCCGAGATCGTACTTTTATGCACTATGGTGGGGAAAGGGAAGATTTCTCTTTCCTACACTGTAGCACAATCTCGGAGTTGATATATTTAAGTAGTGGGGGTGTGGGGGGTGCAGGGGTCCTGCTCCCCTGCCTACACCCTTTACGTTTTCTTTTTTTTTACTGTTGATTTTAAAGAATTCAAATTTTCAATTGTTCGATCATTACATTAAATTTACCTAACCAAGGTTTTTTTATATCTATTTTTATATTTCATTGTGTCTAATACATGTGCACACACACACACACACACACACACACACACACACACACACACACACACACACACACACATATATATATATATATATATATATATATATACACACACACACACACACACACACACACACACACACACACACACACACACATTCCATACATTTTTTATAATGTGCGTTTCCTATTGAGCCACATAGTTGAGTGCAAGTACATAGTGGGTGGGTATTTGACGTGACTAGTAGCCCTGTAATTAGATGAGCTTGATCATATAATCTTTGTTTTATGCTTTTTAAATGACTTGTATGAGTGAAAGTTTTATCTGAAGAAGTTTGGAAACAGGCTCTAAACGAAAAGCACTTCATAATAAATTTTTGTACTGTCGACCTTTGATTCAATTTTTTCTTTTAGTTTACCTAGTTTATCAGTTTTTTTAGTTCTTGTAAAGTTTGGCTTTATGGTATCTGAAGGTTCAAACAGTCAAACATTATTTTCCTCACAGCACTCTAACAGTGACATTGGGAACTTAATGGAACTAGTGCAACTTCTTTCCCAGCAAGTGGATAGCTTAACTACACAGCTTGATGTACTTGACCATAATCAATGCATGGCCAACACAGGACTCCCGCCACAGAGAGAAGTGAGATGACTCAGGAGTCTAATGGACAGAACTAGCCCATAACTCTTCCTAATCGGATAGAGTATAACATAGTAGCCAATACACAACATCATTTTAGTCTATCCCATGCAGTGCATGCTCCTGGTGATGGCTCAATGTTGACTTTGGTGGAAAACCAGAAGACTATCCTTACCTCGGGGCTTATTGGGGTTCCTGATTTGTCAGACTGGTTGAATGGCTCAATGTTTCTTGTAAGCCAGTGCACAATTCTCTGCAGGGACACTTGGCTGGAGGTAATGGTAGCAGTAATAAATGTAATAATAACATCACTTCCAAACTTAAAGTCCTTGACCAAAAATTACTAAAGTTGAAAAAGATCCAACTTGAAATTACTTACTTTCAAGAATATTTATGTCAGCGACTGGTATCTAAGGGCTTATGGAGCTATCAGTACTCGACAGGTTTAGAAGTTTATTCAACCTTTCATATGGATCTACTAATGTTATTTGATGATCAGGGGTTTGAACTCCTAGAATTAATGGTTAAGCACTATCAGACACAGGTTGATAATATTGCACATGAAGTGCTTGATCTGGACAATTCTATTAAGGCCGACATTGACTTTGGCTGCTATAAATTCAACTATAATAGGATTTTCACTATTGTAGATCAATATCTCGAAAAATTAAAAAAATCTATTAAAATAAAAAATACCAACGTCAGAAACAGAACCACCAGAATAAGAGGGGATGCAGGGAGTGGACTGAATGAGTGTGCCCCTCTTAAACCCAAACTTAAACCTAGACCTATTAAGAAATAATAAAGGCAATTTAATGTGTATCTTTTATATATTTTATATGCACCATATTTTGTTTGAAGACATATTTCATTTTATCTTCTGTTATATTATTGATAGATGATGTTTTTCTGTAAATGTGGTGTCTGTTTTAAATGGGATTTGTCATGTGATTTTAAATTTGTATTTAAAGGGTGTGTTTTATTGTGCTGCTTTACAACTGATGAAGCTAATTTTGAAAGCGCTTGTGATTTGTGCACATAGTAAAGTTTTTTATCTTGGCAGTTCCAGCCTTGGATGTGTCTATTTCTTCTTCATTAAAATAAAAAAAACTTGACGTAAGTAATTTAAAAAGCATAAAACAAAGATCATATGATCAAGCTCATCCAATTACAGGGCTGCTAATCATGTCAAATGCCCTACACACACACACACACACACACACACACACACACACACACACACATATATATATATATATGTGTGTGTGTGTGTGTGTGTGTGTGTGTGTGTGTGTGTGTATGTAGATATATAAACTCTTAATCAAAAATATAACTGAAAATATAAATAAAGTAAATTAAATTTGCCTGACCAAGCTTTTTTTTGCATCTATTTTTATGTTTCATTGTTTGTGTCTAATACATGTGTGCACAAATATATACACACATTCTTTACATTTTTTATAATGTGCATTTCTTATTGAGACATGTAGTTGAGTGTAAGTACATAGTGGGAGGGTATTTGACATTATTAGTAGCCCTGCAATTGGATGAGCTTAATCATATTATCTTTGTTTTATGCTTTTTAAATGACTTGTATGAGTGGAAGCTTTATCTGAAGAAGTTTGGACACAGGCTCTAAACGAAAAGCACTTCATAATAAATGTTTGTACTGTTGACCTTTGACTCCATTTTTTTTGTTTTAGTTTACCTAGTTTATTAGTTTGTTTTTTAGTTCCTGTAAAGTTTGGGTTTATGGTGTCTGAATATTCAAACAGTCAAACATTATTTTCCTCACAGCAGACTAATGGTCACACTGGGAACTTAACGGCACTAGTGCAACTTCTTTCCCAGCAAGTGGAGAGCTTAACTACTTGGCTTGAGGTACTTGACCATAATCAACATGTAGCTATCACAGGACTCCCAACACAGAGCAGAAGTGCTGCAACATAGGAGTCTAATGAACTGAACCTGCCCATATCTCTTCCTAATCAATGGAGTATAACATGGTAGCCACTACAAAACATAATTCTAGACCATCCCATGCAGTGCGTGCTACTAGTGATGGCTCACTACTGACTTTGGTGGAAAACCAGAACACTATCCCTACCTCGGGGCTTATTGGGGTCCCTGATTTGTCAGACTGGTTGAATGTCTCAATGTTTCTTGTAAGCCAGTCGCACAATTCTCTGCAGGGACACTCGGCTGGAGGTAACGGTGGCAGTAACTGTAATAATAACATCGCTTCCAAACTTAAAGCCCTTGCCCAAAAATTACTAAAGTCAAAAAAGCTCCAAATTGAAATTACTTACTTTCAAGAATGTTTATGTCAGTGACTGGTACCTAAGGGCTTATGGAGCTATCTGTACCCAACAGGTTTAGAAGCTGATTCAACCTTTCATATGGATCTACTAAAGTTATTTCATAAATAGGGGTTTGAACTCCTAAAATTAATGATTAAGCACTATGAGACACAGGTTGATAAAGATGCACATGAAGTGCTTGATCTGGACCATTCTATTAAGGCTGACATTGTCTTTGGCCGTTATAAATTTGACTATGGTAAGATTTTCACTAGTATAGACCAATATATCGAAAAATTAGAAAATATTAAAATAAAAATCTTGAGCAGGACCACACTGCATATGACAATGGTCTGACTTACCCACTCCCACCACCTTCCCATATGTGGCATCCTATTGGTAACTCTATGGCACAGGAGCCATTCCGTGACATGAACAGAATGAATGATGTCAGAGGTACATCACCAGCGAGTTTGAGTGTGCTAAACAGTATTGAACTGGTAGAGACATTGCTAGTCAGGTGGAGTGAAAGAATACAGAATTTAAATTCAATCATATGAACACAAATGGTAACAATTGCCATCAACAACATTTTCACAAGGCCAGTTTGTTGGGCACTAGCCCGAAACAGCAGAACCAACCACAACACAGGAAGAACAATTGCAAAAACAACAAATGCAGGAGGTAACAGTTGAATCAACTAGCAACTTGAACATCATTACAAACAATACAGGTGACATTAAAATATTTAATTACTCTACACCTTATGTGGACCCAATCCTTATAGAACTACTAGCCAAGGGCCTCACCTTTGTGCCTGCATGGCAATTAGATATAGCAAGAACAATTATGGACATTAAAAGTTTCTCTAGAAAACTGAAGTTAACACTATTATTTGGAAATAAGAATGTTACTAATGAAAGTGAATTTAGAGTTCCCAGTATTTACAATCCTCCAGTTCATTCAATGATGAGCTTGTTTGAAGGAGTGTGTGTAGGTCTTCAAAATGCACTGGTTAGGCCTAATAGACATAAAAGTCCTGGCAGCTATGCGAGTAATACCAACAATGTTAGTAGCTGCAAATGGCAAGCATTGAATTTGTTAAGGTCATCAGCAATTAGAGTGACCAAGCCAGATAAGGGGGGGTGGATTGGTCATCATGGACAACAACGACTATGTTGAAAAGATTAAACTGATTTTAGATGGGGACTCGTATCAATGTGCCTCACTTAATGAACTTAATTTAGCCTATCAACTTATCAAAGGCTACATTAATGACCTGTTTATTGAAGCAAGAATTGATGCCCACATGTTTAACTTTATGTCTGTGTTGTCCTCAGGATACCAGTTCTATTTGTTATACCCAAGGTCCATAAAGATTTAAATAATCCACCAGTGAGACCTTTTATAGATGGCTGGAATTCTACTACATACCCTTATGCTAAAGTAATGGATTCATTTAAAAAAAAAATTATCATCCACAAACCACAAATTTGTAAACATTCCTGGTCTTTTTTAAAAAAAGATAAATAACTTAAAATGTAATGTGAATTTTGGGTTCTTGACTGTTGATGTAAAGGATCTTTATACATCAGTTTCCCACCAGGAAGGTATAGAATGGATAACCTTTATGTTAAAAGCCAAGGGAGCAACACCGTCAGAAATATCACTTGTAGGGGAACTGTTGGACATAATTTTAATGAATATTTCATGTTTACAACGAGTACTACCTTCAAAACATTGGCATAGCAATGGGGTCCCTGTGTAGTGTCAGTCTGGCAAATTTAGTTATGGTGTATTGGGATACAGAATTCATCTTTAAGAATAGAGAAATACAAGAAAGTATGTTTTTCTGTACTAGATATTTTGATGATATTTTTATCAAACTTAAAGGTGGTTTTGAAGTAGCTTCCCATTTAATAGAATATTTGAACAAAACCACTAACTTTTTAAAATGTGCATTCAGTTTTGATGTAGAAGAGATGCCATACCTTGACGTTAACCTTAGGAAAAATAGGATAGGCAATAGATACACTGCAAAGTTATTTAGGAAGAGCACATTTTCAAATGCCGTCTTTCACTTTTCTAGCTGCCATTCTTTCCATCAGAAGCATTCAGTAGTTAAAGACCAACTGCTGAGGGCAGCTAGAATTATAGCTGTAGATTAAGATTTCAATTTTGAGTGTGAAACTTTGAAAGGGATGTTCCTTAGATGAGGGTATCCTAATACATTAATTGAGAACCTGGTGGAAAGTCAAAAATAAGAGACACAAGGGGTTATATTTATCAATCCTAGGGAGGACTGTTAAACAGTCAAATGTAATGAATATTCCAACAAATCTAGAGAGGCCGATGCATGTTGCTACCAAGGATACAAATTTTAGGTTATTATTACGATGTTTAGTATGGATGCTCCTTTACTTGCAAATACTATATATAACAATTGGAATTTGTTAATGAATGACCCTGCTTTATTGAATAAAGTGGGTGAATCACCTAGGATCATTTTTAGGAGAGGATCCAATTTGACAAGCTTATTAGAATCTAGGAAAATATACCCTACTAAACACCCAGGGATGCTTAAAAGTGAAATGTGTACCTACTGTAAAGTTATGGATGTAGGTAGGACATTTAGTATTAATGGGTTTACATATAAAACAGCCAATGGTTTAATTATAACTCTAAGTTGGTAGTATACCTGTCTAAATGCCAATGTTGCCCTGTATATTATATAGGCAAGACGGAAAGTAAATTCTGTGAATGGGTATATGAACACCTTTATTCCATCAATAAAGGAAAGTTAGAAAATGCCCTAGCAAAGCATATTGTAATGGAGAAGGAACATTTTTTTTTTAAGTTCCAGGTAACTGACCAGTTAATCTCTGACAGTAGAGGTGGCCTTCTTTCTTTAAAATTAGAAAAATTAGAATTATATTGACAAATTCATTTAAATGTCTATAACTATCCAGGCATTAATGATGCATTTTCAATATTATGTTTGCTTAAGCTTAAAAGCTTGGTTAGGTAAATTTAATTTATTTTATTTATATTTTTCAGTTATATTTTTCATTAAGAGTTTAAATATGTTTTTCTATCTATTTTTATATTTCATTGTTTGTGTCTAATAAATGTGTACACACATATATAAACACATTCCATACATGTTTTATAATGTGCATTTTATTGAGCTGTGTAGTTGAGTGCAAGTACATAGTGGGAGGTTATTTGACATGATTAGTAGCCCTGCAATTGGATGAGCTTGATCATATGATCTTTTTTTATGCTTTTTAAATTACTTGTGTGAGTGGAAGTTTTATCTGAAGAAGTTTGGACCCAGGCTGTAAACGAAAAGTGCTTCATTATAAATCTTTGTACTGTCAACCTTTGACTCCATTTTTGGTTTTAGTTTACCTAGTTTATTAGTTGTTTTTTTATGTCTCCATTATTATTAGTTTCAATGTATTGATCTATTTCTTTTAGAAACCAGTATTTAAAGTATTTTAATTTTACTATATAAGCAGGGATTATTTGATACTAAATCAAATTACTTGGCTTTAACATCACATAAATGTAATAGCATTGTGGTCAGATAAAGGACATTAAGTTATCAATACAGCTTCAATTTTAATAAACTACTAGAAGTAAAAATGTTACCAATGTTTGTCTGGGTGCAAATCTATAAGAATAACATGTAAAGTTAAGAGATATAGTTGATTTAATATCATAGGTATCTCTCAAATATTGAGAATTAATAAAATGATCTAAGTGCTTGGCTACTGAGAATAGCTTAGGGATATTATCAGTAGTATTTTGTCTTTACTAGGAAGAATACAGTTAAAATCTCCTGCAATAATCAATTCACCTTTTCTATAAAACTTTATGATATCCAAATGATTTCTTAGTGACTTCAGCTTCAATTCCAGGTATCCAGTAAGAATTCACAAACGTATAAGTTTTTTTATCAATTTCTACTACTGCTAAACCTGACATGCCATTTTTATCTGAATAGGTATTTAATATTTTAGACATAAGTAATACATTTCTCCAAACAATAAGAGTGCCTCTCCTTTTTATTTAAATTAGACCTCAAAAGAGTTGAATAGTCTTTTAACAGCAGTCTAGCTAAATCTTCAGTTAATAAATATTTCTTGCAAGAAAATTATGTGAGCTTTATGCAATTTTAAATATTTGTTTATGCTACTCCTCTTCAATGGATTATTAAGTCCATTTATATTTAATAAGATACAATTATATGGTGACATTCATAAAAAACATGTAAATGCACTGATTCAAGATGATTTAGCTTAAAATATAACAACCAAGTGCTAATAATTGTTGCTATGGACAGATACAAAAAAAAGCAAAATTTCAAACTTATATACATTCAGACCTCCCATTGTGGAATGAAAATTCACTGATTTGATGATATAGTCATGCAAATCACACACCAGCCAACCCATCCCAATGTCACCAAGATAAACAGTTGTTACTGCTTCTTAATTTAAAACAATATTATTAAGTACAACTATTTAGAGCACACTTAAGTCATGTTAAATGGACAAACAATATAAAGTAATAATTTGAGAAATGTTAATATTTAAGTTCATGGATATACAAAGCTGGAAATGTTAATAATAAAGAATGGTATTATGTATTTCTAAATATATCAAAAATATCCGAGAAATAATGTTTTTCATATTTCTGTATTTTATCCAGCCATTTTATATACTAATTTCTTCTAATTAATCCTACTATAGAAAATGTTATAAATAACCTAGTATTTAAGCATTTATATGGAGGAAATAAATCTGGTTCGATTCTCAGCTAGAGGGTCTTCTGCGTGGAGACATGCTTAAATGGGTGTACCTTCATTGAAGGTTGGACGTCAGGGCTGGTAACTCGGCATGGAAAATCAACTACCAATCATTATCGGACTGGAGTTCCACTGTGGCGACCCCTAACTGGGAAAAAGCCGAAAGATACAACAACATATGGAGGAAATAAATAAAACTGACAACACCTATAACACATTAACCTGTAGACATCATAACATCAATACATATCAAGATCACGTATTATAAAATTTTTAGAACTCATTTAATAACATGGGTGAAGGGGTCAAAGTATAAGGCCCTTTTGGGACAACCACTAAGGAGTGGTATAGAAGTAACAGAAAGGAAAAATTTTAATGGTGCCTGTATTATACAATATGACACTTTTTCAGATTTATTTACACAAACTTTGAATTCTCACTGGAATATATTTAAAACCAACAAAGAAGTATATAATGTGGTTGGAAAAAAACTGTATTCACATACAAAGTTGGTAGAAACTTTAAAAGGACATTTGACTATATTAATAGAAACCCTATATTATATAGAGCTACAACCCCTTGTGGAAATTGTAACATGTGTTCTATGATTTTTTTGTGAACCTACAATTAAGTTAAACAATGGTTTAAATAGTTTGGTCAGGTTCTGTAAAGGAAACTATAAAACTAAAATGAATGTTTATTTGGCTCTATGCAAATCCTGGAGTGCATTTTATATAGGGAAAACCAAAAGGTCTTTAAAAGAGCGTATATACGAACATCAATATGATATTAGAACAGGCAAAGTCACCAATGCCTTACACAAGCACGGTTCAATATGTCCTTCATTTAATGGTTACAGGTTTGGCATTATTGATTTAGTAAAAGAAAATTATTGTAGGGAAGGGGGCATTTTAAAACATACTTGTTAAACAAAGAACTTAAATGGCAACTTAGGTTGAGGGCAAGTACACCACCTGGCCTTAATGAATATATAAGCATTAAATCCATTTTATCAGCTAGAGCTGAATGTATTTGATGGGTGTATACTATATTTTATTTTGTTTTTTGATTTTATTTTTTATGTTTCATTTTCATTGTTCTGCATATCAACATAAGGGTTTATTAAATTTAGAAAATAAATTAAAATGTTTTTTAACACAATAACATATATTTAGAACCAACATTTAGGTATATATTTTTTAGAACAGATGGTAGGATATTTGTTTAAAATTTTATTGAAAAGTTTTATTGGTTAATTGATTGACAATTATTGTGTTAGAAAATATGTATATATTAGGTCATTGGCACCAGTGTTTTTATCTGAAGAAGTCTGGGTCTCAGACAAAAGCGCTCATCTGTCAGCTTTTTAAGTTATTAAAATATTGCTACATTTATTACGTTGCCTGGATTCATCTTTGTTTTTTGGATTGGTTACTAGTTGATTTTCGTTGATTTATTTTGAAGGGGTCAAAGTAATAGAATATGGAAGTATAATTAAAAGGTGCTACAATTTAAAATTACATATTTGTGCATATTTCATGTGCTTATATATGCATAATATATTTACATGGATGTACATACATATAACTGTATATATGTGTTTGTAAATTATCAGTAGGTGCTTGATATGTGTATTGACAATTAAGAGAGTGAATATGTTCTATATATCTATGCATGAAAATAGATATACAAATGAGTGAGTGTTTTTAAGTGAATGTATGTTTGTATTATGAATGTATGTATTTTACTACCAATACCTTTAGTACTTGGAATATACATTTAACATCTAACTTCTGTGCAAGAAGCATTATTTTATGATTATAATGTAAGTACCACGTACTTACAAATTTGCTTATAGTACTTTACTTTGCCATATCCTGAAATGTACGAATCAAGTTTTCATACTCATCATACCAATGGGAGATGAAGAATGCTTGAAATAATTTTAAAGTCAGTATTATAAAATAAAATGACATATTTCACAAACAAATGCAGGAGTTAAATCTGCTCATTAATATTATTTTCCAATAATTAGTGAAGTAACTCTGAAAAATTAAGGCAACAGTTGTTGAACAGATTGAAGTGGTTTAAGTATCTTCTCTTTTAAACTCTTTCATATAGCACAGAAGACAACAGCTTATATTAAAGTATGTGTACAGTAATGTATATAAATGCTGTTATATGCAAATTAATATCTATATAGAAGTCAAAAATGTATTTCTCTGTGAGCAAGTTTATAATCATTGTTAATAGTTTCCAGTCAAATGTCTGCAAATATCATTTTGTATAAAAAAACAATTTTCTAGCAACCAGTGTGCAGAGGTGTGAACCATATGCTATCCCATATAAAATATACTAGCTTTCTGCATGCTTGTTGTCATTTGCATTTTAGTATTGAAGACCTAGTGTTACTTGTGTTTAGCCTTAAAGTTTTGTTGCATTGCAGAGCTTTTTTGGGCATCAGATCAGGTATTAGATTTCACAATTGCATTTCAGGGAAAGCATTGGGACAACATTATACTAAAGTAATACCAAAATTTTAGGGGGTATTTAGTTTTTGTATGCAGTTGGTTATACTTTGTGCAAATACATCTGTAAACCCCTTGCTTATGAATAGACAAGTGAGATCTGTGTAAATATGTATTTAAATTTAAGTGTTTTTTTTTCATGTGGATGTCTGTATGTATATAAAATTGCAGTATAGTACCATTTACTTAAGTACAAATGCTTAATATGTATCCTACCAACTTTCAGATGATTAATAGCTCTCTTTAACAATATTTTAATACACTGCCCGATGTTATGTATTCTCTGTTTACTATGCTATCAGCTTCAGTCATGCTATGCATTTGTAAGTCTTCTGTATTCCACCAACAGTCTTGATGCTTAACTACCTCTTTGTTTTATTTCTCAGATCTTCCATTATATGTGGAGCACATATAGTCTATGTGTTATATGTTTTTATGAAATTAAGCCTTTAGGTGTGCCACTGTCTGTTTCAAAAAGCTGATCAGTCATTTTACTTATTAGATCTTATTTAACAAAATTATCTATTCTTGTGAAGAATCTGTATTCAGATGGAGCCCTGGTAGGAAATACCAGATAGACCTTGAACAATGCAAAATACACCTTATGTGGACCCAATCCTTATAGAACTACTAGCCAATGGCCTCACATTTGTGCCTGCATGGCAATTAGATATACAAGACATATAAGACATGGCTAGCAACAGTCTAATTCATTATTATTAAAGTTATATTAACATTTTCATCTTCTTTCATGACACAGTAAAACCAGTAATGTTGTTTTAAACAAGCATTTTCATCACTATAAATGAGATATTCCTCTGTACTGTGATAATCTGTTGCATGAGTATATTATATTTACACTATACTTCTATGAAGGATACAACTTTCACTTTGCTATAATTAGGATGGCCACAATATGTCACTAAACAGAAATTAGTACCAGGTATCTTTAAAAATGCAGATGTCTTCTTTTTCTTCTTCCCACTGCATTTTTCTTTCTTTATTTCATCATCCCAGTTGTTTTTAAATATAACAAGCACAAAAACTACATGGATGTTTTAAAATTAACCAGATTTATTTTAAATGTTCTATTTTCATGTTTCTGCTGCTCATTTTAACACTCTAAAAACTCACTTCCTGTAAATGATGGTGAAAGTTCAAAATGAAAATGCATTACTTGCAGAACAGACACCTTGAACATGGAATCTAGACTGTTATAAATTGAAAAACAGCTTGAGATATGTGAAATAAATATATTCTTAAGCAATTTAACTAACACTAAGTGGGAAAAACTGAAAAGAAGCAGTTACTATAAAAAAACTGCTCACAACTCTGTTTAACATTTGTGGTTTAAACAGAAAGCCATTTTTCTACTTTTAATAAGTAAAATCACTATTCTTTTTAAATTGACTTAATACATATTATAAATAAATGTACCAACAGTCAATAGCATCTCTAAATCTTTGATTAAGAGCCCAATAAATGAACAAACACCACACAAGTTAAACCTATTAAAAAAAACTGAACTAATGTATATAAATGATTTTTATCCAGCTAAAACCACTCAACACAACAGCCACTGCACACATATAAAGCTTATCGTATACAATCACATTCACCAGATAGAATAACCGAAAAAAAAAAAAAAAGATTACTTTTGTATATAATATATATATATATATATATATATATATATATATATATATATATATATATTTGACGTTTGTTTACCAGGGTGGTCTGACTGGGTCTACAGAATCCGTTTTCAGCAGAGGCCCAGGGAGAAAAGCTTCACATACAGTACAATACAAATACAGTATAATCCAATACAATAAAGATTACATTAAAAATACTATACAAAAAATAAGTTGAAAGAACAAACTGCTACCAGATGTTGTAATATATTACAACATATCTGGACAATTCTATACAATTAAAACATTACAGATGATAATAGTCACTCTCATCATACATGATGTAGATAGTGTCAAAAAAAAGTATGTAGGTAGTGCAATGTGTGACATTAATTGTTGTAGTACATGCAAAATAGAATCTTTGTTTCAGTTAGGAAAATAGCAGCCAGAAAGTTAGTGATGCATACATATAGAAGAATAGAAGCAATAAAGCCTGAGCAATAGCTTAAGGATTTGTTATAGAAGCAGACAAGGAGTTAGAAAAGCTTTAGGATCTTGCCGTCTATGAGGGATTGAAATGTGACAGAAGAGGAAGACCTGAGCATTAGGCAGGCTTTATGAAGGAACAGAGCCATGTATTTTTTAAATGATTTTTTAAAGAGGCTTTGAAATGGGTTAGGCCAGGCATAGACCTGGTAGCTAAAGGTAGTGAATTCCAATGTATAGAGACAAAGTATGAATACAGAGAGTGACCAAGTTTTCTTGTGGGTTTTGAGATAGCTAAGAGATTTTTGTCTTCTGATCATACAGATCATTTGGTGTGTAAGGTGTGTAAGATGTGACTAGATTGGATAGTGGAAGGCAGGCAGTAGGCTTGAAAATAAGGTTGTGCAAGGTGGATAGCTGAATAAAGGCAAGTCGGTTGGATAGTTCAAGCCAGTTTAATTCTAGGAGTGGGTTACAGTGGTGTGTGTGATATTTAGAGATTGTGGCAAACTTTGCAATGTTGTTGTAGCACTGTTCCAACTTGCTTATGGTAGAATTTTGTAAATTAGCTAAGACAGGGACACCATAATGAAGAGAGGGAAGTAATAATGTTTTTGCAAGGGTAGTTTTGTTTGCTGCAGTAAAGAAATTTTTGTTTCTATATAAGAGTCCCAGTTTTTGATGAGTTTTCTTTATATTTTGCTGTATATGTGGGTCAAATGAAAGTTTATTGTCAATGATAACATCTAGATGTTTGGTTTCCTACACAGTTTCTATGGAAGTGTTGTCAGATGCAAGGATGTTGAAATGATCGGTGACAAGGGAGGTGTTATTGGGATGAAAGAGTACTAGTTTTGTCTTCTTTGGATTAAGAAATGAGTTGGGTATTTCTTAGTCAGAATTCTACTGCTGTAAAGGACTGTTGAGTTTTTGAGAGTAGTTCTGGTAGTGACTGAACACACATATATATATTTATATATAAATATATATATATATATATATATATATATATATATATATATATATATATATATATATATATACACACACACACGCACACACACAAACCCACACACACACACACACACACACACACACACACATATATATATATATATATATATATATATATATATATATATATATGCATATATTATACACACACACACACACACACACACACACACACACACATATATATATATATATATATATATATATATATATATATATATATATATATATATATGTCTTGTATAGGTTCCATGCAAACTATTTTGTCTCTGCATTAAGCATAGGTGGTCCTAGTAACACGCATTTGCCTAGTGTATAAAAATGAGGGTTATGGCCAAGGAAATCAGTGAGGTTGGCTTCTCACTGTGATGGAAGTTTTGTACATGGAACAGTGGTTCTGTGAAGTGTGTTGCTCAACAGAAGAGAACCTGAAGGAGTCTTAGTCAAATTGTAAGCGTTTTACTGAAACTCCTGTTTGGTGAAAGGTAAATTAATTTATTTTGCATTTAAAACTAACACTGTATGAGAGATTTCAGGGTTTATGCATTTTTTCTGTTACATATCCTGAAAAAGTTTGCAGCCGCTGAATTTTTAATTTTGCTTCCGTTTTTAATAGAAAAAAAGTGTTTCTGCTGCACATAGTTAGAGCTATGGCCCTCCCTCTTCAAAAGAGAATTTGCATCCTTGTGTTAACCTGCATTTTCCAGATTTAATTATTTTGATATGGCAATAGTGAACTCCTTGCAACAAATATGTCTATATATTCCTGGTTTAATCAAAAATTGAAATCTAACTCTGAACCATCCTTCGAAGATTTTTTGTCACTACTGAAAGAAACTGCACATATGGAAACTAAAGTTAAAGAACTAAGGATTATACCTAAATGATGGAATGATTCTTCTTCTTTCGGCTTTTCCCAGTTAGGGGTTGCCACAAGGGATCATCTGTCTGCTCATGATTGGCAGTGGGGGCTTACAGTGTTGAGTTGCCAGCCCGGCACCCAACCTTCCACAGAAGGCACACACATACACACACTCACACTTAGGGTCAATGTAGAGTGTCCAATCCACCTACAGCATGTCTTTGGGATGTGGGAGGAAACTGAAGCACCCGGAGGAAACCCACATGACCACAGGGAGGACATGCAGACTCCGCACAGAAGGCACCCCAGCTGAGAATTGAACCAGAGAACTTCTTGCTGTGAGGCAGTAATGTTAACCTCTGCACCACCGTGGCCGCCCAAATGATGGAACAATAATCCATGGAAAAAAGTATTGTTTCTTATTGAGACTTTAAACTTGAATGCAGACTATCCTTGATTGTTAAAGAAAAGAGGAAATGCTTTTACCTTTTATTTATGTAATATTATTATGACTGGATTGCATTTTTATATAATCAAACTTCAGGCCAATGTAAATATTGCATGTAGTCTTATTTTAGTTGTTAGATACAGTATTAATAAAATATATGTTAAAATATTAATATATATATATATATATATATATATATATATATATATATATATATATATATTTATTGTTTGAAAAATCAATAAAATAATTTGAGTAAAAAAAAAAATGGACCAAGGCCAGAATTAGGTAAACAGTTTGAATCTAGATGAATAAAGCTGCTTTACTAATAAATGTAGAATTGCTTTTT
This sequence comes from Protopterus annectens, assembly GCF_019279795.1. Classification (NCBI taxonomy): domain Eukaryota; kingdom Metazoa; phylum Chordata; order Ceratodontiformes; family Protopteridae; genus Protopterus; species Protopterus annectens. Next base: position 1,427,880,507 of record NC_056731.1, on the reverse strand, counting down.
TTTTCTTTCAAAAGTATTATTCCCAAATTTCACTTTGCTACCTTTTGTATGTTTTTGTAATGAGTTCTTAAAATATAAAAATGATAAATAAAGTACAGACACAATTAAAATGTGCTAGGTTACTTGGGTACTAGCTATGTAGTGACTAGTTGTATATTTGCTCTGAATATATCATTGTATTGAGATGCAGTCCTTAATGACTGCTATTCTTATACTCGTCTGTTTAGCTCATTCAGGCACTACTACAAAGATTCCAAAAGAGTACTCAGCCAGTTAGCATCAGGTGATGTTATAGTAAAGCTGCAGATGGATGTGACTTTTGCAATGCAGCATGCCTGGTGACTGGAGTCAAGGTTCGTTGCAGTTACTACACAAGACCCAGTTTGTCCCAGAGCTAAAAATATATGGACTCATTAGCTGTTTCTGGTTAAAGGCTTGCTGCTGCTTCAGCTGTTATATAATGGTGAGATGATGAAGTGGTTTAACTATACTGTTTGTAATTCCACCTCCCCTGTGCCCCCATTCCCCATCACTTACTAACGAGTTGTCATATCTTACTAATTGAAGTACTGAGTTATGAAAATAGTGCATTTCAATGAATATGTTGAAAAATGACAAAGATAAGCAATAGATTTTATTTTTCTGCTTCGTTAATTACTAGCTTCTCTCTAAGTAATAGTGATGTATATTATTATTATATTAATTTACATTCAGATAGACAGCTTGCTCCACACATATAACATGAAATATTCATTTACCATATTCTGATGGTATTATATCTCCTGTGCAGAATGTTCAATATTGTAGGGAAATCCCTTGCTACCATATTAACTTTTACCTCCAGGGGTATGGACAAAGCAAAAAAAATAATGAGAGAAAATGACAGAAATTCTGGAAACTTTTTGTATGCCGGTACTACTAACTTATGGCTTCTAATAATAGTTTGCAATTTTAGAAGATATGGAGCAAAAGTTTTAGAACAAATTATGGGCACACCTCTAAAATCTGAACAGTTGAGAGGTATATGCATATATATGTTTTATACAGCTTCAGTATACTGTGTTGTGCTTCTTTTGTGCACTGCTTGCACTCATCTGAATTCCTCATTACTACCCATGTGCTATATTCTTTTTTGATTTTCTTGACATTTCACATACTTTCCACATGCTTGTCTCCATCAATGAAAGACATGTTTATAAACCCTGTTGTCTTAAAAATGTCCTTTAGAGTTCATCAGTACAGATTTTTGGCAGCAGAAATATTTTTCTTAATTTTGTATAGCTCGTGTAGTACTTCCCATATGCTTCTGATTAATGTTTCATGCCCTGTGATTCCTGCTTTGTTATACAAAAATGGCTCTGCATAAGCTATTTGAAGTTTTAACTTTTAATAAAACAGATCAGTTGATAAACATTAAGTGATGATTTTATTCTGCATGTCTACATTGTCTTTCAAGTGACATTGTCCAATGTTGCTTCATTTCAAGAAAATTTAACTAAACAGTTAATTGTCTTTTCATGATGATTTTGACCCTTTACTCAGTGTTTTACATACTCTTGGTTTTCTAAAAATCTATATGTAGAAAGAATATTTAAGTAATGATAAATGTCTGAGTAAATGCACCCATTTACTCACTTAGTCAGCTGGACTCAGTCATAATTGTTGAATAGTGAAAGTCAACCTAAACAACCAGGAATATAGAACCATAAACTTTCTGATGCATTGTAGATGTTGCCCTCATTCAAACCAATGTCTAGCAGAGAGGAGTAATTTCTTAGATTAATCCTCTTGACTGTATTGTATAAAGCCAAATTATTTTAATACCAGCTTTCTTCAACTGCAACAGCAGACTGTTATAATGGTCTATGGGCACCTTGGACATTAAACTTCTATATAAACAAAGATGAGACCATAAATAAAACATAACCAAAATATTTTATTAGGCAGCCAAATTGTGTTAGTTATATGAAGCACAACTGATTGACTTTTCTGTTAGAAAAATTCATTAAAGACCAATCACTGATGAAGGTTTAAACAAATCTGTTTACTATACACAGTTTAATTTGATCATGAAAAGGGAGCACCTTTATAAATGATTGTGCCACCAGTATATAAATAAGAAATCCCAATTGTTTAGAAAGCATCAATAAAAGCTATTTTAAATCGCATAGCCTAAGTAACTGCCTGGTGGAAATGTACACATTTTAGCTTATAATTTATGTACAAAAAAGTTAATTTAAAATCATATCAATAAACAAATTCAGTTTAGGTATAATTGTGATTAAAATGTCCATCAGCATATCACAGTTTTCTGTAGTAAATAGCATAGTTACTGAACATTTATTTTTAAAGCAATGCTTCATAGTGATGGATCACTTCATTTGCAATGATGCACGGCATCAAAATCAGCTGAACACACACAAATAAAACACAGCAAAGTCACATACCATCTTTAGTGCTAAAATGTAAAGTCCAGTCTTAAATAGATTCAAACATATGTTATTATTTTTCTTATTTTATTTTTGATACAACTTTAGATTACTTTTTGTGAGATTGAATATATAGCATTAAAACAATATGCCCAGAGTTCTCAGTACTGGAAACAGCAATACTATTGCAGATTATCATTTTACATAAATAATAATAAAAAAATGTAGTTGTAGAAATAAGCATGCACAATTTCACCTTTAAAATGCTGCCAGCTTACATATTTGACACAATAACTTATAAAACAGTGAATGTCATTAGAATAAACTGCAGTTCACACAGTAATACGTCCTGTTCGATTCTCAGCTAAAGCGTCTTCTGTGTGGAGACATGAGTGAATCGGCGTACCTTTGTTGAAGGTTGTGCGTCAGAGCTGGCAACTCGGCACATAAAAATCTACTGCCAATCATTAGCGGACCATAGTTCCGCTGTGGCAACCCCTAACCGGAAAAAGCCGAAAGACACAACAACAACAACAACCAAGAAAGACATTCTGAAGTAAATACACAGTATATACAAAGGTGTTTTGTCCCCGGAAATAAAAGTTAAAAAGTTAAATGAACAGAAAATAGTATATACATAATCTGTTTTTGTTCAGTGCAAATACTGTAATTGAAGAGAATTTAAAAAATAACCTGAATTTGCAAGAAACAAACCAGTACAGACCTTTAGTTTTGCAAAAAAGTCTTTTGCTGTACATTGCATTTTACATACAAGATTTTATATAAAATAGAAGTGGCAGCAAAAGAAATCTGGAGCTAGGAAATAATCTTGATAAAGGTGAACATAAAAGACTGCTTACCAATAAAGAAATAAATAAGATTAAATATACTTAAAGTAATAAGCTAATTCCTTTTCTCTGGAAAAATAAAACTAGGTGCAATGCAGATTGCTATTCTTCTTCTGGAAGGAGGTTAAGCATCTGAATATACTGACAAGAGAACTCAGAAATAAATCAAGTACAGGTGCTAGCATGGATTATTTATAGATATTGAATATTGGTGTTAAGTTTCCACTGACATCATATGTAGAGCATCTACTTTGTTGTACCATACTAGAAAATATGCCTTATATGGCTAATTTAAGACCTGACAAATAATTAGGAATGCTGTGTTTTGGTGTTCTATGTCTCAGTTTAGCAGGTCACACTGGATGAATTATCCTGAGAAAGAAAGGTATAATATTTTATAATTACTATTTGGAAGATGAAGGGTGTAAAAAAATGTATGAACATATGCATGTGACTCAAATTAATGAAGAATTTTTGCTTTAGCTTGGCATGATCTGTGTGTGCTTTTCTACTTGTTGAAAACAATATGTCCAGAGTTCTCAGTACTGGAAACCTATGGCCCTCATGGATAGGAGCACTTGGTGCTGATTATAGTATCACTCTGCTAACAATGACCATCTAATGATGGCTAACTAGGGTACTCAGGGTTTTTCCATGGCTAAGTTTGTAAAGGCCCTAGGGCCATTAGTCTAATAACCTCCTATTAACCCATGAACCTATTAACAGGAAAGCATGGCATACTAAGTGATTATAGGTGAGTTTTGTAAACCTGCTACAAGAAAACTAGATCTATCAACTACCAAACAGTGCCATTACTAACTGAAAATATTGTTTTAGTACAATGGACGTATATAGGCAGCCTGCTGTTGTTGGAATTCAAAAAGCTATTGGAGTTTTATGTGAATATAATACAGAAATGATGTATGTAGTAGTCTGGGAAGTGGCATTACTATATCAACTCAATGGTTCTAGATTTTTTATGGGAAAAAGATTCAGTACAAGCTGAGTTATGCTGTCTCATTTTTATAGCTGATTTTGTGGAAAGAGCTTTAATTTCTGCATTAGTGTTTTTTTTTTAACTAACATCACATGTTGAAAGCATATGGAATGGATAATATTAGGAACCATTTAAATGCTACATCTACTTTTTAACAATATGTGGAATTATGTCTGCCCTGCTTTTTGAAATGAGAACATTATAGTAATTAGCAGATTATCATCACATTAACTTTGAAGGGAGAATTCTTTATGTGAGTATTACTAGTTTCCTGCATTGGGATCTTGTGATGATCTAGAAAATGCCATAATCATGCAAAAAGTAAAAAAAAAAAAAAAAGGCACTAACAAATACTTACTCTCTTAAAGCACACAAAGATCACAATTAAAAAAACATGCTCATTTAATAAAAACTTAACATCTTTTATTTAAAACAAAATGAGTGGTTTCACTTCAAAAATGAACTCCAACAGATTATAAAGCAAACAAAAACAGCTGTTTTAAATACTAAATACTATGATTACATAAAGTAATTAATGCTTCAAACACCTTCTTACAAAAATAAGTTAATAAAACTGAGAATATCATTCATACTAGGTGCATAACTGTATTTAGTTATATTTGCCAGACATATGCTTTCCAATCAAGTAATTCAGTGAGGACCTCCTTTCAACAAGTAGAAAAGCACACACAGATCATGCCAAGCGAAAGCAAAAGATTCATCGTTAATTTGAGTCACATGCATATGCTCATACATTTTTTTACGTATAATCTAGATGCCCTACTTATATTAAAAACAGAACCGTTTTTGTCATATGGCCCAGTAAATAACATTCTGAGATTTACACATATACGTTTTTGGAATATCTTTTACATGCTTTGAAGAAGTTTGTGTATTGGATGAAAGAGCTAAGTTAATGGAATTGTTTCTGTGGCTGCTGGTGGCACACTGAAGGAGTGCGATTGCATTCTGAATTTTTTTTTTTTTTTGTATTTCTGGTTGATTTGTGACACTCTAGTTCCATCTTTTAGATGTGGCCGTATACTAAAATGCTCATGGTTTTATATAGGCAGGACACCTATTTTTTTAAGCAAAGTAATTTATGAACATACGTATGTGATTCATGCAAAATATAAATCTAACATCTGCCGCAACCTTTTTAGTCCAACACTGATTTTCACTGGTGAAGTGATTCCCTGACCTCATCTACTAAAATGGGAAAAAAGAGTTGCTGATGGATGGATTAATTTTCTTGCACACTCCTGTATAGCAACAAAATAAACTTGAATTCAACCAAGTGAGACTTGTACAAATATACTGTCACTGATTTGTGCTTTTACTCAGTTTTTGCCAATCATCTGTCTCTCACTTATTTGTGTTGTCAACCAAATGAACGACAACTTTTTTGTTGTGTCTTTCGGCTTTTCCCGGTTAGGGGTCGCCACAGCGGAACTCCGGTCCGCTAATGATTGGCAGTAGATTTATACATGCCAAGTTTCCGGCCCTGACGCACAGCCTTCAACGAAGGTACACCCAGGGCCGGTGTTAGCATTTTGGGGGCCCCCAGCAAATGCCAAGTTGGGGGCCCCCTGGCCACTTTCAGTCTAAGTATCACCCTGTCACTGCCACTACTTCTATCCATCTTTATAGTTCATGCTGCAGGCTTTTAGGGGTAGTACACACAGACTGACCTGTAGCTACAATGATCTTATTACAACAGGCATACATACCACACTATGTTGGCCCATCTCACAAAGCAACATTTACAGTTACTGCCATTTAGGTGTAACAAGGATACATTACAACAACTCTATGTACAAGACAGAACTAATATGCAACGGAACCCTAGGCAATGGTTAATGTTTCAGCCCCCGCCAAAAAAAAAAAAAAAACAAAAAACAAAACACACACACCCTCTAGAGTTCCCCTCTGTTTTCCCCATGTTGGGCTTCCCACTTATGCACATTACTTTTTTTTTCCATTTCTCACATTTTACCTTTTTTCTTCAGCTTTTTCAAGAAGCCATAACTTTATATATGCTCTAAAGTGCTTTGTAAGTTTATTTTTTTCTTTTTACCCAATGATGGCTTGAACAGAAATGATGATTAAGGAAAGAAATTCAATGTTGCTTATCAGCTTTAGTTTTCCTTCTCTCTTTTTGATATACTTTCTTGACCAAGTCAGCATAGTAATAACCATTTAGGAAATAACTCCATTAAGCTGCTGCCCCCAGAAGCTAGAGCATTTCCCAACCTTTTAATCCAAAAGTGGCCTAAACAAAAATTGTGAGTAACAAAAAAGAATTTCAGTCTTTTTTCTTTCAATGAAGAAATAAGTTGTACCTAAGACTTAAAATTCAAAGCTGACAAAAATAGGAGTGCCAAGTCAATTAAAAAGTCAACTGTGAGGATACACAGATCCTGTATGGGAATACTGCCTGCATCACTAATCCTCCCAAAAAGACAGTCACTGCCTATGCAACCCTCTGGTGTTAGATTGGGATGAAAGCAGAGGTTCAAATGGCCACAGTCATGTATTTCAAGAGACTGCTGAAATACATATATATAGCATGCCTACTAACTCCTCAATCCTAACCCCAAAGGCAACCAGCTGTATATGTGTCTGATGTTAATTGTGAGAAAAGTGAAAATAAATAATGACTGCAATAATGTATTCTACTTTGCTGCTACCGGGCAGTACACTGCCCCTACAGGAGCGAAAGTAACTTTCTTTGTATACCTCTGAGGTCTGTTAGAAAAGTAAAGGAAATGATGACTACACAATCCCCAGCACCCACATAACCTACGGTAAATTTCTGTACACAAATATCTGAGCAGGGATGTTTTAGAATGTTTGTGGTTGAGGACAGAGGCTGTTATCAGTTTTATCCTAACAGGGTCATATCATATAACTCCATCCAGGCTAAAGAGTGCAATCAGAAAATGAAAGCATTTTTTTCTCCTCATTTTTCCTCAACCAAAACAGCTTTTGGGGTCCCCACAGTCAAGGATGATTAAGGAGCCCCTGTATCTATTTATACAGTCTAGGGAGTTTAGGCCACCTGATACCTAGAAGATCCAAGTGTCTGAATGCCTATGACATACATTATGCCTTACCTTTGAAATATAATCACTTGTTAGCTTGTTAGCTACATTTTTTATTGATACCCAGAAGAATAACGTGTGTGTTCCGGCATTATTGGATGTGTGCATTGATAAAAATCAGTGATATTTTACACACACACACACACACACACACACACACACACACACACACACACACACACACACACACACACACACCAATGTTAATTTTGTACTTATTTCAGCAAGTACATTGTACAACACTATTACTGCTACACAAGATCAGTGACTGCTGTTTAGCAGTCATCAAACAGCAACAGGGATAAGACAATTAATACCTATCACTATCCCTAATTTCACAGATATTCCTGATTTTGTCTCATAATTTTACTCTGTCACACTAAATCAAGTAATCAGAGTTTTACACTTATTGTCTAAAATTGCATGTTGATGCAAATGTGTTATTCTATTAACTTTTTCAAAGTGAATTAGAGTAATATATAAAATGTGTTCATCATTTTGAGACTTTATTATGCTATTATTTTTATCACTGAACAGAATTCTTCAGCAAAGACGTTGAGAGTTATAGTATCAGTTGTTCTGCCAGTATGTATAAAAACCCTGAAAAAGAAACCATCCCTGAAGATTAGAAGCATCAGCTCTTAAACTCCACAGTTTGCACTGAGATTGGTCACCCTGGGCTGCTGATCTCTCTAGTGCTTACTTTGCTTATGTTCATTACAGCTTTGTCCTAACGGGGTCATATTACAGTCCTGTTCAGGTTAAACAGTATAATTGAAAATTAATACATTTTTTCTCCTTATTTTTCTCCAACCAACAGCAGCTTTTGTGGGGCCCCCACACAGTCAATGTGGATTAAGGGGCCCCCTGCAGCCACAGTTATTGCAGGTACCTAAAGCTGGCTATGTTGTTAATTTTAGTGAAGAGGATGTCCACCAACAGGTCTTAACTAGGCTGGAGCATTATATCATTGGTAAAATATGTAATGAAATTGTAAAGCTTGTTACCTGACAAAATACTGTTACTATAACTAAAGATCTTTGAATTTTGAAGGAGATAAATACGAGTTATTATTACTTACCTGCTTTATTAAGTATACTAACTTGCTGTACTAGCTTTTGTTGGTCTGACAGACATGTTACAAAATATCAAGATAACATAAGTTACAGTGGTTGGGGGCCCCCCAGGACCAGGGGGCCCCCAGCGACCGCAGGGTTCGCTGGTGCCTAAAACCGGCTATGGGTACACCCATTCACGCATGTCACCACACAAAAGACGCTCTAGCTGAGAATTGAGCAGGACAACGTCTTACTGTGAGGCGTATATATTTATATAAATATATATATGTATATATATATATATATATATATATATATATATATATATATATATATATATATATATATATATATATATATATATATATATATATATATATATATATATATACATATATATATATATATGTATATACATACATGTGTATATATATATATATATATATATATATATATATACATATAGATATATATAGATATATATATATATATATATATATATATATATATATATATATATATATATATATATATATATATATATATATATATATATATATATATATAAAGCCCTTGTTTTGAGATTGCCTTTCGTGGCAACTTAATTTACAACAGTTGTTTTTGTTCTATTGTGGTTTTTATTTGCTTTATTTCATTAACTTGCATTTCCATTTGCATGCATTTTTGTATTTTATATAGTGCTTAACTGATGCATTTACATTTGTAAAATGTTGTGAAAATGAGAAAAAGACTACTCACTAAGGTTGTCCATGTTTTCTGAACACGACCCATTCATATTGTACTAGGCAAGGTGATGATTTCACATATTATTTCAAGCATCTGATAACAATGGCAGGTAATTATTAAGGTTTAAGCCACAAATACCAACAAATAAATAGAAAACATTAAAATATCTATTTTTCCCCTTCTGTCATAAAGAATAAAGTCTAGCATTCATTTCTTGGTTCTGTCATGGCTGACCACTCTCCAATCATACTCATAATTAGAATTTGGATCTGCAAGATCACCTTTATTTATGTATTTATTATTTATTTATGTTTTATTCATAGGTTCATAGGTATGTACTAGAACAATGGCCACTAGGGCCTTTACAAGCCAAGACATGCAGCTCAACCCAATTATGTCCCCATGTAACATGGGCATCTGTTTGTAGGGTTATGTTAGCTAGAAGGTTGCAGAAGTTTTATTGTAGTGGGAGTATGTTAGCTTGGGAATATTTACTTTAAGACTCTGTTTGTCACAGACATGAGAGCCAGACCAGGTGGTGCAGTTTTGATATCCTATCCAATGGTTAATGGTGTATTTCAGTATGGTTAGGGATGGACTCTGTTTCACATGGATGATGAGCCTATTCCAGAGTGTGAGGATCCTTTAAAAAACATATCTGTCTCAACAGGCAAAGCTTAAATCCTTGGATTTAGCATTTTAGGTGCTATTTATTTTGCAGATGTGTAAAAGTTCCAGTAGGGCTGGATCTGAGGATGCTTTATATGCTAAGCATAGATCACCTCTCAGTAACCAGTAGGAGACTGAGTATAGAGATAGGGCTTTAAAGTGATCTTTATATGGCAGTCTGTTAACACTCTGGATTATCTTGGTAAGGAACCTATGTGGGCATTCCCGTTATTGTATAAGACTGGTCAGGTACATGCTGAAGGAACACTATATTCAGTGATGGGTCTGACAAGGGCTGAATAAAGTGGTACATTATTGAACCTGGATGCAATACATTTACTGATACATTGGACAACACAGAATGATTTGCTAACTACCTTGGCTACATGTTGATCAAAGGCCAGATTACTGTCTACATATCTTTCCAGATCCCTACCTACTTGGTCAACTCTTAGGACTGTCTTATCAATGTAGTAATTAGCCTAGGTATACTTTTTCCCAAAGACACTATAATGTACTTTTTGGCATTGAGTTTTAATCTGTGGCTTTGGCAAAAGGCATTTGTCTGTGTAAGATCCTCTTGTAAGATGCTGCATCATGGAAGGAATTCATGATAGCTCCTAATTTGTAGTCATCTGCAAACTTGGTGAGCCGGGGGACCTTGACATTAGCCTTGACCTTCAAGAAGTAGATGCCAAAGAGGAGCGGGGCCAGCACTGATCCGTCAGGTACTCCATTAGTGTCTGGTCTCTTTGTGTAGGTGTTCTCACTAATCTTGACTACTGAATCCTATCTGTGAGTCAGCTGGCCATCCAGTGAGTTATATATGGCTTTATGCCTAGTTCAGTGAGATTGTCAGCAATACCTGAGTGGGGTATTGTATCAAACACCTTAACCAGGTCAAGGTAAGCAGTATGCACCATTTGCCCCTCACCCATTGCCATGGTGACCCTCACAAAGAAGTCTACCAGGTTAAGTAGGCATGACCTTCCTTTGACCAAACCAAACTGGAATGGGTCTAGTGTCTATAGGTTGTCAATGCCTTTGTTGATTGTTTTTATAATAATTCACTCCATGGCTTTGCATATTGGACTTGTCAGTCTAATGGGTTTATAGTTTCCAGGGTCAGTTGATGGTTCACCTATGAAGAGGGACAACCATTGCAGTCCTTAATTGAGGTGGCTCATAATCTGTTTTGTGGCTGCAGTTGGAAAGTGACTCAAGTAGTCCTGAAAGGTCATGTTTAAGCTGTTTAGGAGGCAACGCTGGATACTGACCCACTGAGGTTGTGTTTTTGGCTGTACCTAGTGCCACCATGACATGCTCCCCTGCTCCCTACTAATAGTTGGAAGGGGTTGTGCTAATAGGGATTTCATGAAGGGAGGCAGGGGTAGAGTGGGCTGTGAAATTATAGAGGAATTTGTCAACTAGCAGATTCACAATGTCACCCTGCTCAATGAATGTGGTACCATTTACCACTGGCTCTGCACACTGCTAGTTGTTACCTTTATGGTTATGGACATAGATGTAGAAGGACTTATGGTTGTCTTTAGTCTGAGAGACTATCTTGGCTTTGTAATTGGCCTTGCTGAAATTAATTAGTCCACTTAGTTTCCTCTTTAGTTTAATTAGTGAGCTGTTGCTATTACAAACATTGTTCTTTCTGATTTTGGCCATGGCTTTTTTTCTTTTCATTATATACCCTGTTAAGTTTAGGATTCCACCAGAGTGGTTTACTTTTGTGGTTTGTTTTTGACTTACATATGGTAGATACAGCTGTCTATATTCAGCCATTTATGTGGCTGTACAGGGTTTTGAACAATTCTGCTTCGCTTGCTGTGAACCCAGGGTTCAGACGGGCAATGGATTTTGACAAACTGTAACTTAATAGGATGCAGTTTGCTTTAATATAGTTCCCAACTGTTACAGATTATTCTAGGTTTTCCCTGTTGATTTTCATTTTGAAGGAGACCAATTTGTGATCTGACTTCACCAGTGATGATGGGACACAGGGGAGTTGCTGTGGTATCCCATATTGATGAGTACTAGGTCCAGAATGTCTGAATCTCTGGTTGGAGTGTGTACTATCCAGTGAAGGGTGTTTGCTCATAGGTTCATAGGTTCATAGGAGGTTACAAGGTTAATGGCACTAGGACCTTTACAAGTCTAGCCATCTTATACCTGTGTTCCCTAATTGACCTTGGTTAAATGGTCATTATTCACAGATCAAGTCTATGATCAGCACTGGCTGCCCCTGTCCATGAGGGATATAGGTGCCACCTTCAGGGTAAATTTACAGTCTCCCATCCAGTTGTGTAGGTTGTGCTTGAATAGGGTCACTGAGGGCTCTGCCTCACGTGAATTGGGAGTTTATTCCAGAGGAGTGGCAATCTCTGGGAGATATATCTGTCTCTCCAGTATGTTCTGTTAATGTCAGAGGCTAGGTTGAGATCCCTGGAGTGAGTGACTCTTGTCCCATTTGATTTGTAGATGTGCAGCCTTTCCATTAAGACAGGGACAGAGACTGCTCTGTATACCAGGTACAAGTCACCACCTAGCAGCCTGTAAGATACATAGTACAGTGACAGGGTTTTCAGTCTTTCTAAGTAGGTCATGTTTTGGAGGCCCTGAATTTTCTTGGTGAGAAACCTCAGTGGTCTGTCCAGCTGCTCTACATGTCTGGTGAGATACATGCCAAACATCCTTAGTCTTGGATGCGATACCCTTACTTATGAGATTCACAGTGTAGGAGGCTTCCCTTACCACTATGGACACACCACATAAAACAAGCACTCAGGTCACTCCAAGGCAAGTACAAATATGACTCAGTCATTGTCCATGCTGGTGTGAATGACTTGAGATGTACCTCCTCAAGACATAAAAAGAGACATAGAGGAGCTCAGCCCAGGTGTAGCCCAGGCCCCCTGACCTGACCCTGACCTTGACCTCACCCAGAATGAAACAATGAAGAACATGATGACAATCATATCAAAATTCAAAAAAATGGCTTGGTGTCATTCAGTGCATTGTCACTGGGATGCCTGCCTGGTCAGCCATGGATGACAAGTCCGACAGCCACTTCGCTAGGCATAGGTTGGGCAAATTTGGCTAATCTATGGCGGCAATTTTATATTGGCAAAGGCTCTTATACCCCCATAGTACCTTTTAGGCAAGAAGGACAAAACCCACCTCCATAGGTATCACAAGGATAAGAAACTAAAGAAGTAATGCCTCAATGCCAGAAGTCTAAACTCAAAAAACCACACACTCAAACTCTCTGAGCATGCAGAGAACATTGATATCTGTGCAGTAACAGGCACCTCCTCATCACCCCTGAGAGCACCCCAGCACTACCAGGTATACCCACTACCACCATACCAGGCCCAAAAACTGCCCACACACACAAAAGGAGAAGAGGTATCACATTCACAAAGACAGACACACCTTTCACAACTATTCACACCAAACACCAGACCAGGCAGAGTGGTGCTACTACAAGCTAATAAAACTGCCTAAAACCCCTCCCAGTTTATAGCCTGGCCTTCCTGACCACCCCCAAAACCAGGCTCACCTCCGAACCCCCACTGAACACTCTGAAATATTCTCCAACACTCTAATATCAAGCGATATACAATATCCACATATATACCCAAACCTAGGGAGCATTACTACTCCAGCAAGACCCTAGGTTCCTGGACCTAGATAGGATAAACATACTGACTATAAAACCACACCACTCCCATCCTCCACCAAACTGGAAAATCACAGGGACCTCATCACCATACTCTACACTCCAGACCCATCCTCAGACCCCACTCCACAGTGGCAACCACCAGAGCAAAGAAACATCTCCAAATTCTCAATCCTACTCCACCAAATCCCCCCCTGCCAAAGAAAAAACAAAACAGGCAAAACAAATTTCACACCTCAAAACCATCTGATAAAATCCCTTCATGCTCCCCACCTGTCAGGAATCTGTGGAAAAATATAAATAAGACATCCGAGAATCATTTATAACAATTAATCTGAATGCATGGATCATGCAACCCAACAATACAATAGACCCAAAAATCCCTAAAGGGACCCCAAAACAAAACAACCCCAGCCATAAGCAGAAACTATAAACAAGTAATATCCAAAAAAAAACAAAGCATAGCATCTCTAAAGCAAAATTAGCAAAACTCTACAAGGAACCATAAAAGTTATGTTACTAATAAAATCAAGAAAAGTCAGCAGGACACTGTGAAGAAATAGTCCAAAATAGTACATCACACAGCTTTCTTTAGTACCCAGACTGGAGTTAAAAAAGTAAAAAATATCAGAAACCACCCAGAGTTGCCATACAAATCTCATCATGACAGCTGACACAATCAACATCCTCGCATTAACAACCATCGTTCCCAGCAACTCCCCCCTAAATGCTGCATGCTAACAGGCCGGCAAATGCCTCTCAAACAAAAACAGAGCTACTCAATGCAAAACTTATATAACACCTGGCAAACCAGAGAACTAACAGAAACACCCAACCCAACCACAAAGCTACATCTCAAATCCCTACCCAGTAAGGTGCCCCATAACCAGAGTGTGAAACTAATGCCTAACTACTTGTCATGCTTGGTGCCTCAATAGAAGCTGGAATCAATTGCCCCAGCAGAGCCTGTAGAGGACCACAGCAATGGAATCTCAACGGATCCTGGAATCTATTCCTGGCAAATCTGGTTGATTACAGAGATCAGATCTTCTAACATCTGGAATCATAAGCAACTCCAACCTGGGAAAACCTGGTTGATTTCATACAAAAATTCCACCACCTCTTGATTGGTAATACCCCAGATCACCAACACCTGAACAGTCAAGAGGGGACATACTAGAGGCCACCTTAACTGGACCGACCAAAGACATATTGCAAATATATACCAGACACAGCGACCAGTTATTGCAAGCTGGATACAACAGAACTAATTGGGACAGATTATGTTGCATGATAGCTCAGTGACAGACCTCTTTGGCGCCCCATATATTTCCTCATAAGTTGGCAGAAATTGGTAAATACTGTGGTGGAACGACTCTGGGACCGCATTAGGCACCTCGGAAGTCTGCATGATACAGAAAACTGCTGCCACAGCCACCCACCAAAGACAGTAACGTGAACAAAAAGGCCTCGCCAAAACAACATGCCTTCCCACACCACCATCTCAAATAGTTCGACTAAAAACACAAGCAAAGTCCCACATAAAACCCATTACAGTGCTCTCCCATGACTACCAGTGAAACAGTTACATACAAGTGAGCCACTAACCTCAACAAAAAGAACACCTACTAAGCAATTCTCATTGACAAAAAACCAGGGCCTACACAAGGAAAAATTAAGGCCCCAAGCCACTCACTCCAGAGTGGCAATGCCACTACCACTAATCCTCAGTGGCCTCTTTAATTGAGTACCACCAGGCCGGATCACTAGCAAGGAAAATACATCTAGAGTGCTGCCAGACACCTGCTCCAGAAACCAAGATCTCACTTAGTACTTCACCGTTTGATGCCATAATGGGTCACAGATGCCATAAGCCAGCCCGTACCAGGAAGCCCAGCTCACTTTGGTGCCATAGAAAAAGTGCTCACACCTCGAGACCCACTCGATGCCTCTTCAAGAAGAGGACTGATACCTAGGACACCCCAGCTGCACTTCAGAAAATCCAACCGCATCTTTAAACTGCAGAGAAAATCGAAAGCACCACAATTAAAATTCATCATGCAAAATAGAGAAAAACAACCCCTGATGAGTGGATGGGAGACTTAAAACTTAGACAGTGAAGCACAGATGACAGTTAGAAGAGAAGAGGAATAAAAATGAGGAATAAATATCGCATGTTTAATTCTGCATCACTTGTGTCACTGTTGGACAGAGGCACAGTATACTAACCGAAAAAGGCAGATAGCTTATTAATTTAGTATAAACAAAAAACGATGATCGAAGTTTAAATTTTTATCAACCATTTTCCTCAAATCTAACACCACTGAGTTTGAGCGTATGGGATGTTGTCAATATTACAATTTGCAGGGACTTACTCTTTGCCAAAGGAGATAATAATACACTTCTTTGCATTTAGTTTTAGTCCATAGTTTTGGCACCAGTTCTTTCTCAATGTTATCCCCTTTTGTAATATGTTAACATTATTTGGGAACTCAAAGACTGCACCCAGTTTGCAACCATCAGTGAACTTGGTAAGCCATAGGCCATCTAGTTTCACCTGGACTTCCAAGAAATAGGTTCCAAACAATAGAGGGCTCAGCACAGATCTTTGTGTTCTGCCACTGGTAAATGGTCTACTGGTAGAGGTGGAATCCCCGACTTTGACAGTCTGAATTCCGCCAGTGAGCCAGATGGTTACCCATCTAGCGATATATGGATTAAAACTTAGCTGGGAGAATTTCTCAATGATACCTGAGGCGACATTGTGTCAAAAGCCTTGGCTAAGTCAAGATATGCAGTATGTACTGTTTTGCCTTCATCTAGGGCTTTGGTGACATTTTTGAAGAAGTCCACCAGGTTGATTGAGCATGATATACCCTTAACAAAGTCAAACTGGGTTGGGTCAAGAGTTTGAAGGTTACCTATGTCCTTGTTAATAAGGTCCATGATGATTCTTTCCATGATCTTCCACATAAGGCTGGTTAATCTTATAGGTCTATAGTTCTCAGAGTCAGTTAATGGACCTCCATTGTACAAGGGGATTACTGTTGCTGTTCTCCACTCTGCTGGAGCAAAGCCAGTGCTCAAGCTGAGGTTAAAGAGAGTGCCAAGTGGTTCCACTAGTTCTTGTTTTAGATTGTTCAGTAAGCAGCCTGGGAAGTTATCTGGTCCTATAGAAGCTGTGATGTTGGCCTTGGAGAGCATGAATATGACCTGCTCTTTAGGGATACTAGGTAGAGGACTGGTGTCGGTTATGCTTTAGGGTATGGCTGGTGGGGACAGGAGTGGTGAAGTTTTCACCAAATCTTCCAGCTAGCAGGTTGGCAATTTCCTCAGCTTCAGTATGAGAGGTACCATCCATTATAAGTTAGGTACATAGTTGGGAATTCCCTTTTAGATTTTGGACACAGCTAAAGAATGCCTTATGATTATCCGTAGCTAAGGATGCTAATTTAGCTTAGTAACTAGATCTGATTTGCTTGTTCAAGCTGTGGAGGGTATTATTCTGCTGAGTAAGCTCCCTCTTGTTCTTAGACATCAGTGTCTTCCTTTTGTTATATAACCTATGTATACTTGAGGTCCACCAGGGTGGCCTGTTCTTTGGGGAGGACCTGGTTTTGATCTGGTCTAGTCCACTGAGTCTATACATGGAGCCACAATAACTTTTGGTGAAAGTGCTTAGTCACCGTGCATTTCGTTATTAAAGTGGAGTTATTCATTCCATATTTTGGATGTGTCCTTTATTTGTTAAAAGTGTTTATCCTGTTTGCATTATTCTCATTGGTTTATGAGTCTATACAGTTATTTAGGTAGTTATACAGATCATTTGTGCATTCCTCTGCATAGCAGTCATTGTTGGCTGTGTTAGTAGGGAGTATGAAACTTTATAGCATCGCCTAGTAGGCTACAGCTTGCTTTGAAGAACTGTTTTAGTTTTTTTGTTCCTGTGGGGGTATCAGGTCTGATTGTTACTTCGAACAAGACAGATTTATGGTCTGACCTTACCAGGGAGGGCAACACACAGGAGGTAGCACAGTGACCCCCATGTTGATGACTACTAAGTCTAGGATATTTGAACCCCTTGTGGGGGGTGCAGACTAGTCATTCCAGGGCATTTGTATTGACAAAGTCCAGGAACTTCAGGGGGAGCATGTTTGTGGTCATGTATGTCGCACAATCGATGGAAGTATAGCTGAAATCTCTGATGACCAAAGTGTTTGGATGTATAGTGCATGACTCTAGTAAGTATAGGTAGGTGATGTGCTTCTCTTGGTTCATGGTGGGGGACCTGTAGCTAGTTTTGTATTAATAAGGTAAAGGAAATGGTGTGCTTGCATGTTGGGGGTAGTGTATGTTTCATCAAGATGTTTTTATTGAAGATTTCCAAAAAAATTACATATATAATTTTCAACAAAACATATCCATTATATAACATCACTTTTGAAATTTTACATTTTAATAATAGATAGGTGTATAAAATATATAAAACATCACTGAAGAATGAGATACACCATGAGAGTCATTAATATCCTCTATACATAACTCTGAAATGAGCATGACTAGCTACTGAGCAGCATTGCTAATCAAATATACAAGACTACACACTACTCTACATGTTAAGCAGCCCCAGCTGGTGCTCACAACATAGACTCATGGCCATTCCGAGGTCAGGTAGGTGTCCTGTACAAGGTAAGGTAGGTGTCCTATATGCATATGCACAACACAACAGATACAGCAACTTGGAATACATAAAAGACAGGGGCAGCCAACTAAACAAGTATACAACAAAGGTCAACAAAGTTGTTAAGTGCACTGAGTGAAGTAGTGGACATGTGGGAGCTTCAGTGGCATTATCATGTGCATTGGGAAAGAAAACACAGGTAATAAATGTTCAAAAGGAAAAAAATGTCTTCCTTGAAATAACATGAAGGTAACACAGGTTTAAAAATTCTCATGCCTTATATGTATCGAAGTAGCAATGCAAAGGTAATGGGAAATTATATATATAATATTGTGGGCGAACTGAGAAAATTAAGGAACACCTGGACATACCACCCATACAAGTACTGATAGTGGAAACAATAACAGCTGTGGCAGCCACATACATGTTGTGAAGGTTAGGAAGTGAGGTAGATAAGACATTCTAAAATCAGTATGTTGTGCAATCCACAATGATTTGGCACAGAAACTAAACTGTCTTGTTAAACACAAAATGACTAGATTATAATGCAATACATTGATAGGCTTTTACAAATATAGCACATGAAATGTACATACACAGGAGAGGTGAGCCATGTCATGAAAACTATACTAAGATGGAACTCCTGCAAGATACAAGTCATGTAGAAGCAGTCCAGTAACATCTATTGTGAGTGTATGCATGTCAGCCTGTGTCTATGGACATGATTATATATGTGAAAGGAAGACCACTCATGTAAATTATGTCCTAGGAGAAATAAGCACAAAACAAGTGTGCCTGATGTTAGTATTGTGTAATGACAACTGCTGCATGCACAGTTTCACTGTGTTGTATGTGACTGGCGTATATAGCAGTTGTGCCTACATGTATTATGTATGTACGACCTGTTGCTGCCAAGCATACACAATTAATACAGTATAACAAAAAAAACCCTCTGAAGGTAGTGTGCTATCATATTGTAAATTAAAAAAATGAATTTCTCTTGAATTGAGCATTGTGCAACACACTGTAATACCTGGATCACAAAATGCAACATACCTCCCACACAGGTGCAACAGTGCCATAAGGTAGGGAGTGAACTGCAGAAATTGCTAAAGTTTGCATACAGCAGATGTACATTGGTCTGTAACAATACTGGTATTTCCCAGACTTCATCCACTACCTTCACGGCATGATGCAAATCCACAGTATTGTTTTTTTGCTGCAAAACAACAAATGACAATATTCCACAATATTGATTACATATGGTGCTTTCTGCTAAGTATTACACAATGGAATATATCATTATACTGAGCATGTTCATATGTTCATAGGTAGGTACTAGGCTATTGGCCCTAGGGCCTATATAAGCCTAGCCAAAAAGGTACACTGGCTTTTGCCACCCAAGAAAATTATTTTCTTGTGCCCTTGTCAAGCAGAGCCACAGAAGTCATCCCCGGGGTGAATTTGCTGTTTCCCATCCAATCATCAAGATTTTTCTTGAAGAGTACTAATGAGAAGCTTTGTTTGATATAGGTAGGTAGCTTGTTCCAGAGTATGGGAAGTCTCTGGGACAGGAATCTATCCCTCCAGCATGCTCTGTTTATTGTGGTATGAAGGTTTAAAGGTTTAGGTCCCTAGAGCATGTAGCTCGGAGGGATTGGGATTTCTTTAAGTGGAGTATGTCCAACAGCTCTGGGTTTGACATAGACAGACACAGACACCTTAAGTGACCACAACATAATATATTTTATACGTAGTAGAACAAGCATATGCAAAACCACTAACTATATATCCACTAGAAACACAAAAAAATTCTCTCCTGAGGTCCTCAACACTCTGTAACTGTGACTGGACCCCCCCCCCCAAAACCCCTCCCACTTGACCAGGCTGTAGCATATTTCAGCAAAACATTTCTACAACTCCTAGACACTGTCGCTTCATTGCGCAAAATCAAGATTAGAACCTCTACAAACCCCTGACTCAGTAAAGAAACCAAACAAATCCTCAAGTCCAGACACACTGCCTGGCTTTACTATCAAAAAAACAAAGAAACACAAAGCCGAACTAAGTACCAAGAACTGCACAACCGTGCAAAAAAATGCATTAGGCTGGACAAAAAATCCTACTACACAATATTACAAACTAAATACCAACACAACCCCCAAATATTTTGGAAAAATGTAAACCAGCTACTAAAATCCACCCAAAAGGCTACCCCCAAACCAACCACCCCTGACACTAAAGTTCCCATCGAAACACAATTCAACTCCCACTTTATGAACTCAGTTCTATCCTTAGTATCACAGGAAAGTTCCTTCCTCACTATCCCCCCAACACAAATAACACTAATACAAGCTTTACCCTCAAAAAAGTTTCCACCACTTCAATCAAAAGCATGCTCTCCAAACTTAAAACCTCATCAACAGCAGCTGGCCTACTCCCCAGCTATTTCCTGAAACTCCCAGCAGATGCTATTGCTATCCCAGTCTCCACTTTCATAAACAGATCAATTGTTGAAAACTATGTGCCCAAACTCTGGAAATATCCTATGTTACACCCATACGTAAAGGTGGGACCTCCACTGAACTTAATAACTACAGACCCATTGCTTTACTCTTCCCCCTGGCCAAAATCCTAGAAAAATGCATCCATACCCAGATGCTAAACTAACTCCTAGACAGCAACATCCTGTCACCTACTCAGCATGGTTTCAGACCTGCCCATAGTACCACTACAGCCCTCCTCTGCTTTACAGACACAGTAAACTGTCTCAAAAATGAAGGCCTACAGGTGTCAACTCTTTTTTTTGGATATGTCCAAAGCATTTGACACAGTCTCACACCAAATCCTGCTAAACAAACAAAACCAATATCACCTATCAAATTCCACTCTTACCTGATTCCAAAGCTACTTAACTGACAGGTACCAAGCTGTGAAATGGGAAAATTCTCTCTCTTCTCAGCTGCCCATAACTATAAGAGTCCCACAGGGTTCTATCTTAGGACCACTACTATTCACAGTCTTCACAAATGACCTCCATATGTCCACACAACATGCATCTATCATTCAGTATGCAGATGACACTACCTTAATCTGTGCTGCACAAAACATTCCCACCCTCCTGCAAACAACTCAATTAGCATTCTCTGACGTTGAAAACTACTTTACCAAAACCCAACTTATCCTCAATCCAAAGAAAACTCAGTTTATGATTATAACCAGTTCTTACAAAAACACTGATAACAGTCAATTCACTATCTACTCCACAAATGATACTCCAATCGCTCCAGTGGCACAGGCTAAGCTATTGGGAATAACCATAGACTCCCACCTAAAATTTGATAGTCATCTCAACTTAACTATTAAAAAAGTACATGCCAAATTGGGATCACTCTACCGTATCAAACCATTTCTTACCAACAACACAAGATCAGCCATTACTCGATCCCAACTTCTATCCACCCTACTCTATGCATCTCCCATTCTGACTAATCTCAACAAAACTGAACTTAGCAAAATGGGGTAGGGAGGGTGGCCTAATGGTTAAGGTGTTTGCCTTACAAACACAAGGTGCAGGGTTTGAGTCTCACAAGGGATAAGTGGCTAGGCTTAAAATGGCTTGCAGGGGCAGTAAGCTTAGTACTAATCTATGAACCTATGGAAGCCTGCTATAACAGAATTGCCCACGTTGCTGCAAATTGCTCATATAGAACTCATCACTGTACTGCTTTGAGCCAGCTCCACTGGCTTGAACTGCCCAACCTCCTAGCCTACAATCAGCTCTGTCTCTGTCATTCTGTTACCTCCCCAATAAGTGTCCTGCCCTCAAAAACTTAGTACAACATCACTCAGCCAAAAAGCCTCTTAGCAGACCTCCCAACCTTCCTTTTACAATGAAGGTGCCATGATTCCCAAGTGTCACCCCTTCATTTCCGCATTCTTTGCTTTTTTTTTTTTTATTTCTTAATTTTCGTGCTGTCGGAGCTGATGTCATCATATGCGCGATGATGTCAGCTCCATTACCAGTCGGAATTGAGCTCAAGGAGCTCGCTGGCTGGGGTGAATTCAAAAGAAGAATGCTGTTTCAGACATTTTGCAAGGGAAGTTAGGAAACTGCTTTGCCGATTGCACTTTTTGCCGTTTTGGCTGTTTAGAAGGGACTTGGAAAGAATCAGACAGAAACTGCTTTAAATAATGTTGGCTTCTGCTTTGGAAGTGGAGATGAATGCTGCTTTGCTATTTGGAAGTTATGTTTAAATCCGAGTTTGGGACTTGGACTTAGGTAAGGTGTGTGTGTGTGTGTGTGTGTGTGTGTGTGTGTGTGTGTGTGTGTGTGTGTGTGTGTGTGTGTGTGTGTGTTCTCTTCGCTTTAGGCCTTCTTCTCATGGCTGATATGTCAGACTCTGCACCATTTCTGATGTTTTGATTTAGACTGTCTGTATTGGAGATACTCTCTTCTGAAGTTTGATTTTGTATCTTGCATGCTGTTAGTTCTTTCAGGCATAAGCTTACTGTTCTGGGCAGCATTAGGAAGTCCTTTTGGAAGGAATTAACATTTCTCATATTTTGCCACTGGAAACATGACAATTTACTTATGTTCAATATGAGAATGAAAATAACTCAGTGGCACCATTCTCAGCCATCTATGCTGAAATATATCAAAAATGCAAACCTTAATATAGTGAAGTATGAAATACAGCTCGACTAAATGTTCAAGCTGTACATCTAACCAGTTTCAGAAATAAGATCAGAAACTAAGTCACAATTGCTTTAGTATGTTGTTGTCCCTCTCAGCAACTGCTTTAATGGCTAAGTAAAACAGGATTAAGTATATTTCAGGTATATTTTTAAGCAAGGGTGAAGGAGGAAATGTAATTAAATATGGGTAGACAGTATGGCAGTGCATTCCATAGTTTAGGACTCAAGAGTGAAGGGTGCTTTAAAATCTCTGAGACATTTTCTCTATAAAAGTAAAATAGCTGCATCTACTGTAATATCCATTAATACAGTGAAAGTGGATATTATTTTTGGATTCCACTCCTTTGTGTTATTTTGCCACTGAGCATGCTCTTATCTAAACACATTTTTGTAAAGTTGGTCTGTGGACGTTTGTGCTTCATTTCAAGTAAAACACTGAACATGAAAGTCACAGCACACATAAAAGGCAAGCAGTGAGAAATGACAAAAGACATTTTGCAGGACTTGTAAATGCAGTCAGATAATTGACTATTTTCCTTTATTATATCTGGTGAAATGCTTACAAAAGAATTGAAAGCACAAGTTGAATGCTTGAGTTTTTAGAAGTAAAAATGTTAGAATACTTCACTGTGTTCTGGAAGCTGAAGCTTGTAGTTTTGATTATATGTCACATTTCAGTTATTTTCACTAATGCCACTTTTTTGAGGTAAGCCATGGCATCTGTCATATGTCAATTTCTTCCAGAATTTTCTTCTTCTTCTTTTCTCTTAGAAATTTGTACTGTGAATTCTGTATTAAAATCACAATTAGACTGTGAATTCTGTATTAAATCATAATTAGACTAGGAAATGAAAATTGAATCCATCATTTGTCATGGGGTATTTCTTTAGAAATAATTTGGGGATATTTTATGTAAAATTGTTGTAGCAGATTGCATTTACAGAAGTATGCCACTCTCACTAAATGCAGGCCTCAACCTTTGACCAATCTATTTTACTTACATTCTTCACCTGCAACCATTTTAATTTTGGCTAGGACTTGTTTCAACTAGTCATACCTCTCTTTATGTAATGCACAGTCTCCCATACAGCTGCTGCTTTGTAATCATAGCACTTTTACTCTGGGGATTTCTGTCTACCTCACAAACGAATATTGAGAGAGGTCACAGGTAGGAAAAGGGGAGTTTGTTGAATAAAATGTGCGTAAAAGACTGGAAGGTTGAGGAAGCTTGCCATGTCATGTCATAAATAGAGGTTGCTTTCTTTCTTTCACTGACTCCATGAATTGATGTTGAAATTCTTTTGGAATCTACTTCTCTTCATAATGTAGGTGTAGATGAGGAAGGTGTGCGTTCCTGTTTCAACAAAAATCAGACCAAAGAAGTTTTTCAATGAAAACATTGCACTCTCATAATGAGAGAGAATATGAATCATATTTAAAAAAAAAATGGAAATTTAGATGATGGTTATTAAGATTGCTGTAAGAAATTATATGACCCTCATTTTGTCTGCAATCGAACATGAAGCAATTGATCTACTAAAACACTTTTATTGCACTAAACAAGTCTGAATGAAAAAAAAAGTTAAACTAGTGAATGTGTATGATACGCCGAAATTTATTATTATGGATAAATAATTGTCACATAATGAAAATAAAACAGTAAAAGTCACAGACTACATTGTTATGGTAAAGCAGTTAATAAATATCTATGTGCTTGAAAAATACTTGAGGTGTGTGTGTGAAAATGCCCCCAATGTATACACCTGGCGGCTAGAAGTATTTAGGCTCAAACCCTGTACCTTTGGTATAGGGTAAAAAGAGAATAAAGTCCCTAGCCACCACCATTTCTCAGATTTAGTCAGATTTTTTTTTGTGCTAAGATGGTGAGAAGTGAGAACTGAATTCACTAAATGATAGACATTAAGTTTCAGTCTTCCTGCTGTTTAAATGGCTGATTTAGCATAGTGGTATGTTGCACTGACTGTCATATACAGTGTTCTGCGTTCAAAACTTACCAGTAGATTGCATGGTGGTAAAACAACATTTTATTCTAACAACTTTCCAAAATTATACAAGCAATGTTTAAAATGTGTCCCTGGTTTTTGACCTTTTGCTCCCCACCAAAGGAAAAAAAATCTGAAATTGAAAATAAGTATGAGAAGCTGTGCAAGATGCCTATGGCTTACATTACTGCCATTCTGTTTATAGTTTCGGTGTGGAAGTAGGCTTTTATGATGGAAATGTTCTGTATTGGGCAGTTTTGTAATTACTGGTTCATGCATTTTCTGTCATTGCCTACAATACAGCCTACTGGAAAATTGTTCAAACAATAAATGTAAAATGTGCTGTGTCTAACAAGTATGCTGTATTATACAAGGAATATAACTTAATAAAGTCAGGAAGGTGTATCAAAGAAAAGAACACACATGTTTCTTGTTTTGTGTGCAAGGGGCCAATGATATGAAAACAGACCAAAGGTAATCTTTATCTCTTTATCCACCACTGGTCAGATACATTTTCTTTGGATGTGGTGTAGGTTTCAATGCTGTTTCAATAAGTGTGAGTTTCAAGGGCAGACAAGTTTTAATACCAAGTCTATTTTCATTGTGAGACAGTATTGCTTTGTTTATCAGATGTCTGTTAGTGTTTGTACATTGATGTGCTGCAAAATGCAAAACTAAAATCCAAATAATCATTTAGAAGTAAAGTAATATGCACATATTAGTGTTTATGGTAAATGGAGCAAAATAGCCAGGTAATGGGACATTAGAATGGCTGCAGGGGGACTCTGGTGCCATATATTGGTTGTCTGTTCTTCAGTTTGTGTTCGAAAGTTGGTATCCCACAATTCCATTGAAGTGGACGGGGTTACATAATTGTGTATGCAAATTAGATGTTAATCAGCGTACAGATTTGTACCTATTTTTCATGGCCCTTGTCCAGATTTTTGATGTTTCCAGGTTGAGAGGTACGCCTCTTAGATCATCAAGCAAACCACTACTAGAAGTCACCAACAGCTACAATTGCTTTGGAGATGTACTATATAGTAGTTCAGTGGCTAAAAAAAATGGAACTCTGCCCCCACTAGCATTCATAACACATCATCCAAAGCCTCCTTTAAAGACCTCATCAGGCAACATCTCAAGCAAAGTTGGCAGTGCCATGATTGCTCCCCAGGCTAGTGAAAGCGGATAAGGTATACATACTAAATCTAGAGTACTTGATCATAGTTTTCAGTCTTACTCACAAACACTGGCTAATCTACAATGTATGTACTATACCTGTGTACTATGTATGTAGTCTACCTATGTTCCAAATTTCAGCTGTACACCACAAATCTATTAATTACCTTTATTTTTAAATTAATATTTTTTGTTTGTTCTCTCCACTGTAACTGTTGATGTGGTGCATACCACTGTAAAAACAAGTCTTTTGTAATTTGTGTGTATACTGATCATGTCTAAATAACTAAAGGTATCTGTAATTTTTCTTTGTGGAGCTTTTCTCCCCAGGCCTCTGCTGAAAAAGGGCCTTTTTGGCTCAGTCAGACAACCCCGGTTAACAAATGTAAAACAAATAAATAAATAAAATAGCTTTGTATGTTAGTCAGAGATCGCCTCTGAAGAGTTGATATGGAACGGAGTAAAGCTGGAGATTTTTGAGATGGTCTGTGTAGGGCATCTGTTTGAGGCCAGTAATCCTCTTTGGGAGGTATTTCTGCGGCCTTTCCAGTTGTTGTAGATGTCTTGTGAGGTACATACCAAAAGGGACATTGTACTCTATAATGGTTCTAATGAGTGATGAGTAGAGGGGAACAATGACCTCTTTTTTCCTGGATGAGAAACCCTTTGTGATGAGGTGTGCCACATAGAAGGATTTCCTGACTACTGTGGTGATGTGATTATCAAAGGAGAGACTACTGTCCACCTCTGTCTCAAGTTCTCTTATCATAATTTTGGTGTTAAGTAGACTACTGTCTATGTGGTAATTCATGGGTACAGAGTTTTTGCCAAAGGGGATGACAATGCACTTTTTGGCATTGAGCTTGAGGCCATGGCTTTGACACCAGGCATCTGTCTTAGTGAGGCCCTTTTGTAGGATGTCCACATCGTTAGGAGTTTTTGATTATGGCTCTTAATTTGCAGTCATCTGTGAACTTCATTAGCCAAAGACCTTCTGTGTTAGCCAGTACTTCTGAGAAGTAGATACTAAACAGGAGATGATCCAGGACTGAACCCTGTGGCACTCCACTTGTCACTAGTCTGAAGTCGGATTTGGAGTCTGCTACTTTCACAGTGTGGGTTCTGTCAGTGAGCCAGTTGGCAACCCATCTTGTGACATAGGGTTTTATACCTAGCTTAGTGAGTTTATCTATAATTCCAAAATGGGGGATGGTATTGAAAGCCTTGGCGAGATCTAGATAGGCTGTGTGAACCACTTTACCCTCTACGGCTTTGGTGACTGCTTCAAAGAAGTCTATCAGGTTTAGGAGAGATGATCTGCCTTTTACAAACCTGAACTGGGTGGGGTCCAGAGTTTGGAGATTAACAATATCTTTGTTTTTAAGTTACATGAAGATACGTTTCATGGCCTTGCAGATCAGGCTTGTCAGGCTAATGGGGCAGTAGTTCCCGGGGTCTGTGGTGGCTCCCCCTTTGTGGAGTGGGATAACTGTCACTGTGCACCATTCAGTGGGCAAAAAGCCTAAGGTGAGGCTATGACTGAATATGGTGCTTAGGTGGGGTGCCAGGTCACTCTGTAGTTTATGTAGAACACAGCCTGGTATGTTGTCAGGTCCCATGGATGCTGTGTTTTGGCTTTGGAGAGTGTGGCTTTTACCTGTGTAGCTGTGATTACAGGAACTTTGCATTCTTCCGATATAGAGATGGGCCCTTTAGCACTGAACCTATCTGCCAGAATGTTGGTAATATCAGTTGGTTCTGTATATTTAGTGCCATTGTGCTGTAACTCAGAGCAGATCTAAGTGTTGCCATTGAGATTCTTGACATAGCTATGGAATGCTTTGTGGTTGTCTTTAGAATCAGTGGTGATTTTGTTTTTGTAACTAACTTTGGAGAATTTTATGAGGGATCTCAGCTTCTTCCTGAGGCTGACCAGGAAGTTCCTCCAATCATGTAATTTTACTCTTTTTTGCAACAGTTTCTTTCTTCTGTTGTAGAGTTTGTTTATGGCAGGGGACCGCCAGATTGGCTTCCTTTTTTTGGAGGATAGCATCTTGGTTCTATTAGGGATAGCATGATCCATGCACTTGTGTAAGTGCTTATAAAGTGCATTTGTGTAGGATTCAACAGCCGTCCCTCTATTGCCCATCTGCATGGGTGTCGTGAAATTTGCCACTTCTGTCTTAAGAAGCGTGAAGTTGGCTTTGGAGAAATTTTTTACAGTGGTTTTCCTAATGGAGATGGGGGCGGGATGTGGATGTCTAGGGTGATTAGCTTGTGGTCGGATCTGACCAATGAGGAATTGACCTCTGGTGTTGAACACCAGTTGGCAATGTTGGTAATAACAAGGTCTAGGATATTGCTGCCCTTGGTGGGTTGTGGATAGGTTGATCCAAGGCATTGGAATTTATGAATTCCAGAAAACGTTGAGCAAAATAGTTGGTACATGAGTAGTTTTCCCAGTTAATTGTGGGATAGTTGAAATCGCCCATTATTAGGGTGTTGGGTTGTACCCTAATATTTTTCAGTGTATCTAAGAAATGAGGAGTTTGAGTCCTGGGTTATGGTGTGGGATCTGTAGCAAGGTACAATTTGGATTGAGGTCTTGCCCAGAGTTAGTTGCACTTGGATAATCTTGGATGCATTATGCTGAGCAACTAGCCTGGAGGTTTGGATATCCTTAATGAATATGGACACACCTCTACCTTTAGTGTTTTAATCCAGGTTAAGTGGCCGAAAGGTGTGGTATGAATTATAGCATGGTAATGCAGGGGTGATCTCTGGAGCCTTGAACCAGGTCTCTGTCACTGCACAGATGTCGATGTTCTCCATTTAAAGGAGTGCCTCGAGTGAGTGCATTTTGAGGTTTAGACTTCTAGCATTGAGTAGCATTACCCTTAGATTTTCCTTTCTTGTACCTGTCACAGTGGTGAATTTGTTATTTGAACCTTGCCTAAAAAAGGCACTATAGGGGCGGCAAGAGCCTTAGCCAATATCCGGAATCCCAAGGGTGACAGGTTCAGGCCATCGCTGGCAAAGCAATGTAGTCTGTCGTTCATATGGAGGTCCAGCAATTACTGTGAGAATATCACCTACCTATCGAAAAAACAAACACAATAAATCATAAGTCCTATGACACTTTCTGTCACCACTAAGTAGCATTACCCACATTGAGATCTGTTAAATAACTCATTCTTGTCTGTTAATAAACAGCATACACTACCGGATTTGAACTTATGCAATGTGCATCAGGTTCTTCTTTAACTATATAATAACTGATGACACCACACAATAATTCATATCCCAGTTGTAAGACAACACATACTTAAAGGGTAACCTGAGCATTATGTTTGAATGCATATGGCTTTCATTATAGAGAGTACACAACTTGGTCTTTCTCTCCCCAACTGTACTTCTTTCCAGTGACTCAAACTGTAAACATCAATCATCTTGGAGAAACCTATCCTTCCTGTTAGCATTCTCATACATACTCGGTAGAAAGGAGGCATACAGAGTTTACCGGAGTTGATGTCTGACACAGGATATATTACAGCCACATTGTACAATGTACACTCGGGGTAATGAAAACTATATTCCACTGAAGCTATGGTCATACATATTTTAAAGCTGTATTGCTATGCTCTTCATATTTCCTTAAGCCATTGTGTTAATTATACTGCCGCATACTTTAGCACAAGTATTATTTGTAATGCCATGCACAGAGAAGTGTGTTTTTACTATTATTAGTGCTATGAGTACTGTGGGTGACACAGATCACTTTTATCTTATTTAGCATCCATTATAGACACTTATATTGCAGCATTCACATTTTAAAATGCATGGTCAGGTTCAGTTACAGAGAAAATGTATTATGACCCCTAAAGATAGACTATCCATAATGTGAATTTAAACCCTATACTGCTTGTGTTATTATTTATAACATACTTCATTACCATGTTGAGCCATTAAGAAAGGAATATAAAAGCTACATTTCTGACTAAGTTGCACCATTTCCAGTCTCATTTGCTCAACTGACAACTAACTATTTGCAAATTCAAAATTAAATTTTGAGTTTTTGCCATGGGAATTGAGGTATCATTCACTGAAAGCCATTGCTGACAGGGACTAACATGCAATACCAATCACTGCACAAAGGACAAAGCATAAAACATTTAGTCATAAATCACTGTGATGATGTTTCAGCTTTGTGTCCTTATACAAGTAGAATATTGACAGTATGGATCCCTAATCTGACAAAGACATCACCTTGTCTAGAACTGAATCCTGCACCTATGGCATTTTTCATGAAACATTCAAACAGTTTTTGCCACTTGCATATTTTAAAAAAATAAAGCATATAAAGTGAAGCACATGGACTAAGCATTATACTTTTGACATTTACATTTAGACAGCAATACTCCCATGTTATCACAAAGAAGGTAACCTTGCCATGGAAACCTTTACTCTCAGATGCTGAGTATGAGGTCATAGTCCAGACACTCAGTCTCCATAGGGCATTGCTCCTAGAAGCTCATTTAGCTGCCAAACCCTTCCGTGGCCATGCCTGGCATCAGGTAGTCAATGATGTGAATACTGTGGGTGGCCAAGGCTGTGACTACAAGAGTGTCAGACATAAGGCCAGTGAAACAATCAAGAGAGCTAATTACAAAGCCAAGGCTGTAGCATGAGAGAGAAGAACTACTGGGAGTGGGCCTTCTACCAAACAACCACACACTGAGACTGAGGAGCTCCTGTTAGCTGTAAGGGATCCAGGGAGCTCAGAAGAGTTCCACAGTGCTGTTATGGATGTTGGGGCAGAGATGAAGAACAACTACAGAATTTCAATTACAGATACTCCGGGTATGCCATTCAGATAAATATAAAATCTTTAAAGTTTAAGTTTTCTCTTAAGTTGCCTTATGCTTTATTCTTAAAATATCTCTAACAAGTGTGGTTTGTTTTCTCTAGGAACATCTAGCATTGAGGTACAAGAGCCACCTGCACATGATATAGCTATATGTTTTTTTTCTTTTGTCTTTAGTTATATCTATTTTGCTGTAAAGATTATTTGCATTTGCATTTGTATTTGCTATAGCTTTACTCAAGTGCAGGTTGTATATTGTGATTATTTCTGTGTATTTTTTTATATCTTTCTGTCTTCTTGCTGTATTCACAAGTGAGTCTGGCACAAGCATTATAGAGCTCCAACAGCCTGATATTGAAGGATCCATAGCCTCTGACAATGATAAACATGTACTATCTAGGAATGCAGAGGTTATGCCTGTCATGGATGGTGTATCGCCCATTTCACCTTCCCACGGTCTAGACACAGTTGTTATTCCTACATATCATGACACAGAAATATCTGTGAATGGACAGATTGATAGGGGCAACATTGATCAGGGTAGTGTGGTTACCTCAATTTTAAAGCTAGCAGTATCTCCCCTAGCCTTCACAAGGGTGAAGTACCATACAGAGGGTGTTGTTTGATATGCTCAGACATGGCATGCTTACCACCCTCCCCTGATGTTGATGTGTCCATATCTGACATCCAACTTATGTGCTGTCATGAAGGCACAGGCAAATTCTACCAGGGCCACAGAAGAGATAATCAGAGTATGGCATGTTATGCATTCTGACACACGATACTGCATGGACTGTGTGTGTGACTCCTTGGACCAGATAAATGGCACACTGCACCATTTTGATATGGAATGTCAGCTGGAAGAGGATCAGCATCCATTAGGCCGAGCAGCCAGTACATGACCAGATGCTAGCTGGTATGACCATGGCTATGGCAAATCCAGCTCCTACAGTGATACTATTTCTACTGCTCCATTACTGGTGGATGTGACTACTCTCTGATCTGGTTGGATATGTAGTCATGGATGAGGACTTAGTTATGATGAAAGTTCTTCCTGCAGACATTGTTCACATTCAGGTAGCACCTGTCTTTTTTCCAGGGCAATGAATATAGCAATGCAACTACTGACAGAGATAGTTCATGTGATCGGGTGCATTAACAATGAATTGTATCCTCTACCATGCATTGCTCACTCCTGTCCAGAATGCCAGGACATAGTGCTAGCAGAAATGCTATAGTTTTGTTCCTGCAGACATACACACACACAATACACATCATGTTAGTAGCATAGTTAGGGTGGAGTGAGAGGGGCAACTCTACTGGGAACAAACTGTTGGGCGTGTCAGTGGATCCTGATCATATAAAAAACAGTATTGCATTTGCAGTCAACCTGAGTGTTGTAGAGCTCCTAGTCTGGTCTAAAATGTAGTAACTGCTTACTGCATTGTAGTAAGCAGTTTGCTACACTTTAGAAGTAAAACAAAAAAATCTCTTTTTCAACTAAACCCTGAGTACTGTAGTGATCCATGCAAGCAGGATACTGTAACAACTGTTTGTTACATTTGTAGCAAGCAGTTTGCTACACTTTTTTAAAAAAATGCCTTAGTGCTCAGTACAGGCAGGTTATACACTGTAGCAACTGTTGAAAGGGTGCATAGAACTGCACAACAATCCAGGCAGCCATGGAAATACCAGACAAGTCCTGCTATGATCTGAATCATACAGACAAAAAGAAATCAAGATATCACATTTGTGGAAGGTAGGAATGAGATAGATGTGTGGCTAAATAAGGCTGTTTGTGGATCAGGACTTTTCTGCTGAAACAAGGAGGAAAAGACAGGCCTTTTTGTCAACAATATAATTAGCCAAGCATAAGGGAGTATAAGTGAAGATATTCTAACCATCCACCTGTAAACTTTTCCTATCCAACAGTGCTGAAATCACAGATAACCCTAAGGAGGCACTGAGTTGGCTGGAAAGTAGAGGATTACTGGATACTCAGCTTGGTGACACAGTGCAGGCCTCTCAGCAGAGGGAATCCATTAACCAGTGGGAAGATGATATGGAAACCAGTAGTGCCCACTCTGGGTAATTATTCCCCCTGTATAAGAAATGTCAGAGCCTAAAAGAAAGAGCAATAATTGCTCAGCAGAGAAGGAATAAAACTTCTGCGAGGTAACTTTTTTAATTTAACCTGTAACTACTAATGAGTGACTGGGTATTTTTAGACCATGTGTTTGATCAGTTATTTAAAAGTCTATTAGACAGGATATGGAATATCAGTGAAGAGTATTTTTGACCTCCAGATTGGGGAAAGAAGGAATAAATTGCAAATTAGTTACACCCATAATACCATAGTCAGAAATAAAATGAACTGAGGGAAAGAGTAGGACTGTATTCCGGACATGGAGGGGGAAAAGATTTAACATGTAAGACTTTACTAATTGTTGAGTTGGTTGCACATTCCTTTCATACTGAGCAATAAACAGCTAAGGTTTAGAGCCAACAGATGGGGAAATACATACTTGATGCAACTACACTTGCAAATTATGGGTTGAAACTGAAGGAATAAGTTTGGGACTGGACATGTGAGGCCAAATTTGGGCAAATTCCACCCACACCTTTGAAGAACTAAATGATCAGATCTGTATCATAGTTTTTGCTTGCTTTGCTATTAGTAATTTAGCAAACTGTTATAGATTAAGTATATTACAGGAAAACCAAAGGAAAAATGGGATATATGATTCAGAAGTTAGTAGTCTGTGGTGGGATGAAGAATAAAAAATGAAAATATACATGTGTGGGGGCTGTTAATGTCTGCTTAAAAGGGCTATGTCAGCATGCTTGTAGAGGCCACAAGCAAGTTGATGGGGGTTTGAGTAGCCATTTAGACAAGAGTTGAGACAGGCATAAAGGATGGATTGTGAGTGTCATAGCAAGCTTTATACAAAGTAAATAAATGGAAACCATCATGGTAGTATGTTGGAATATTAACAGATTAAGGAACCATGTGAAAAGAAAAGAGTTTTGGCAAAAGTAGTATAGGAAAACATGGAAATTCTTGCCTTAGTTGGAATCCACTTAACCCAGAAACAGCATACAGAACTTGTCAGTAAAGGACTCATGGTGGCAGCTAGTTCAGAGTACAGTGGGTATAAAAGAAGGGATACTCTGTTAATGATAAAAAAACAGCTCCCATTCCAGACAACAGGGAGGACAGAAGATCAAAGGGGAGATATGCAGGTGTCAAATATATGTTCTACTTGCAGATGCTGGTGATAGTAGCACTCTGCATTCTACCTAGAGCAATGCACAGATAAGTAAGGAAAGATAAGGGGGCTCATTTATTCAGAGCTTCCCTGTACCTGACGTGGACACCAGTGACTATTAGACTTGGACTGCTTCTAAAACCATCTGGACCTACAAAGCTGATATAAGTATTTTTTGCACTTGCTCTGTCTCAGTTATATTTAACACTTCTGTGCTGCATGCATTGATTTTTGTTGAATTTAGCACTGTTTTTCAGCCCATACTTGTTAAAGAAACACTATCCGTTTGTTACTGCATTAATCTTAGGTTGTTTTAACAGTATTCTAATATTTCCTAACTTCCTCTGGGACTGCAAAAGATGTTCTGAGTTTGCTAAAGTTCTCTTGAGTCTGCCAAAATATTTCTAAGTTTTGCAATGTTTTCCTGTGTTTTGTTCTCATACATTGTGTACTTTTTTCTGTATTTTGTTAAATATTTCTCATGGTTAGTGAACTTATTTCCAAAGATTCCTAATATTGCAGGAATTCTGACTTTTGTTGTAAAACATTTGTTACTACACTTGAGCTCAAAACCAATTTGTTTTACATTAGCAGGGTACTTTTGCAATCTGCTGGGAGCAGAGCAGAATTCAACCCATCCAAGTTGTAAACTGCTGGTGGAAGGTATGAAGAAATTAGACACTGTCATCTGTGTTAGCATATCTGGCTAAAGTTTTGAACAGAACTTCAGATTAACCTGCTATTATATACCAGCATGACTAGCTATGATATAGTAAACAAGTTCTTACATGTTGATTTGTAATCTATTTGTACAGAATGTTTTAAAGACTAGAAAGTGTTCCTTTTCATTTCTAACTGCATATTTTTGTGGAACATTCTAAATGCAGAATGTGTCAGAATCAGCTGAACTGCAGATAATGTCATCAGGATGTTGATAGTTGCTATATGTACTGTCAGATGTTGAAAGACAGAAAGGAACTTTAGTAAATGACTATTGGTTGATTTTCAGAATATGAAATGAAAATTAGAAATGGGACAGTTGTGACAGTTAGACTAGTCTATAAAATATCCTGCTGAAGACAGTTGTAGTCAGCAACAGCTAGTTAACAGCCAAGTATAGTTGCCAGTTGCAGCTGTCAGTTCTTCACAGTTGTATTGTGCAGTGGATACCCACAAGGACTTACAAAGAACAGTAAGCCTGCCTTTGCTCTGTTGTAATAATTTAGTTTAGATCAGGGACAGTGTTCTTTAGTCAGATAGGAAAATTATAACTAATCAGTTAGAGTTTTTCTAAATGTTGGGTTTCTTTCCTTCAGTATTGATTTATTTTTCCCAATGGTTGAGTTCTGTTTGTTTATTGGAAATTACTGTTTTATATTTTTAATCATTTTGCTCATTTTATTTAACATTTGTTGACTGGGAATGTCTGACGAGGAGAGAGCCCATTTTCAGTAGAGGCCTGGGGAGAAACACTCCAGATGCATGTCTTTGCAACATGGGAGGAAACTGGAGTAAACCCATATCAACACAGGGAGGAATGCAGACTCCACACAGAAGAAACCCCAGCCAAGGATTGAACTGGAGAACCTCTTGCTGTGAGGTGACAACATTAACTGATGCACCACTGCAACACCCAGGGAGAGAATGATCTGGATTTGAACATTGTTCTTATCAGTGCTCTGACTAGGAGCTCACTGCTTTTACATCTGGTGCCACAGGTAAAGCATTATTAAATATTTTTATTAACTTACATTATGGCTGGTCAATCAGTGTTTTCTTTAATGATTTGAGAGTGCTTATACCTGCTCTGATAACTTTCCGAGACACTCCAAAAGCCAGGCTGTTTTAAGTCATTTTCTATCATTTGTTTTAAGATCTAATTTTCATAATTGGATACCCTTTTAAAAGGGCATGTAGGCTCTATCATTGGTAGGAGCATATTACCATACTAGTTTGGGGAAGGTGCACAGCTGGAAATTTGTGCCAGGCTTTCCCAGAAGTGTTTGAATGTATGAGATTTAATTCATTTTAGTGTGAGTGTATCAGAGGTCTTAAACTGGGACATATTGCTATGAAGTGTGTAATAAGGAGTTGCATTAGAGGTGGATAGAATTATAAGATCCAGTCTCAGGTTATATATTGTATTCCTGTTGTGCTCTTAGGGAAAATTGTGAAATTTTATTCCTGTTTAAGTGACAGTCTCATATTGGAGTCAGTAGTGAGGACTGGAGTTCCTTTGTTACTGAATCTGGGTAATAGGGGACATCACATTATTACTGGCAGTCCATTGGGGTATTGTCTGGATGTCGCAGAAGGTTATTGTGTTTTTATCTGATTAGCCTAATGGATTAACTACATAAAAGTCTTTCATCCTGCTAGTATAAAAGAATTACATGTTTGTGAGATTATGCTTATTTATTCAGAGCTTCCCTCTGTCTGGCTTGAACACCTGTGACTAAAAGACTTGGATTGTTTCTAAAACCATCTGGATCTACAAAGCTGATACACGTATTTTCTTTTTGCTCCTGCTCCGCATCAGTGCTGTTTAATACCTCTGTCCTGCATTTATCGATTTGGATGAATTTATCCCTGTTGTTTCAGCATGCACTTGTTAAAGAAATGCCATCTAATTGTTACTGTACTTCTCTTATGTTGTTTTAACATAGTTCTAATATTTCTTAACCTCCTCTGGTGCAGCAAATGCTGTTCTGAATTTGCCAAAGTTCTCTCAAGTCTGCCAAAATGTTTCTAAGCTTTGTAAAGTTTTTCTGTTGTTGTTCTCTTATTTTGTACACTTTTTACTATAGTTTTGAGGATTTCTCAGGGTAAGTGAACTTAGTTCCAAGGATTACTGATATTGCACAATTCCAACTTGTCACAAAACATTTGTTACTGCATTTGAGCTCAAAACCAGTTTGTTTTACATTAAGGGGGTTCTTTTGCACTCTAGTGGGAGCAGAGCTGAACTCAACCCATCCAAGTTGGAAAGTGCTGGTGGGAAGTTTATTGTGTTTTTATCTGATTGGCCTGAGGGATTAACTCTGTAAATGTTTTTCATCCTGCTGGTATAAAAGAAATACATTTTTATGAGATTGTGCTAATTTATTCACAGCTTCCCTGTGCCTGGCTTGGACACCTGTGACTACAAGACTCGGATTGCTTCTCAAACCATCTGGACCTACAAAGCTGATATAAGTATTTTTTTTAACTTGCTCTGTATCAGTTCTGTTTAACACTTCTGTGCTGCATTTATTAATTTTGTTGACTTTATCACTGTTTTTTCAGCCTACACTTGTTAAATAAATACCATCTAATTGTTAGTGCACTGAAGTTAGGTTGTTTTAACATGATTTTAATATTTCTTAACCTCCTCTAGTACAGCAAATGCTGTTCTGAGTTTTCCAAAGTTCTCCTGAGTCTGCCAAAATGTTTCTAAGTTTTGCAAAGTTTTTATGTGTCATTGTTCTCTTAGGTTGTGCACTTTTTTTGTATTTTGCTGAGCATTTCTCAGGGTTAGTGAACTTATTTCCAAGGATTTCCAATATTGTATAATTCTGACTTGTCACAAAGCATTTGTTACTGCATTTGAGCTCAGAACCAGTTTGTTTTACATTAAGAGGGTTCTTTTGCACTCTAGTAGGAGCAGAGCTGAATTCAACCCATCCAAGTTGGAAACTGCTGGTGGAAAGTTTATTGTTTTTTTTTATCTGATTGGTCTGAAGGATAAACCCTATAAAATATTTTCATCCTGTTGGTATAATGCAGATGCATTTTTTGTGAGATTGTGCTCATTCATTCAGAGCTTCACTGTGCCTGGCTTGGACACCTGTGATTACAAGACATGGATTGCTACTCAAGCCGTCTGGCCCCATAAAGCCTTCTAAATAAGCAAACTTCTCTAGTTTAAAATCCTCTATATGAAATGCTCTCCATAGTCTTCCACTTTTTACAGCTGCTCAAAGAGCTTTCAGTTTGTGCAGAGGGCAGTGCCCCTACAGGTCATCTAACTGGAACTGCTCAATGTTTGGTGACTTTTGCCAGAGTTCTGGAGAAATCCTGTTGAAATCCAAAGCATCAACAGCTGAAATAAAAAATAAGTACTTTTTGAGTTTCCTTTGCCCTTTACTGACTATTTTATCATTTTGCTGCCTCATTTTGATGATTTATGCTGTATTTTCTCTGTACTTTAAAAAAGCTGTTATACATAACATAGACTAGATTCAGATCTGCTGTATTTAGACTATAGTGTTACACTTTTTCAACCATTTTACATTATGAGGGCCCTGCTTGCACCCTTGTGGCAGAAGTGTGTAGTGTGAACCTCATCTGAGTTGTAGCTGTGCACTGTTCAGTGGTGCCCTGTATAGATGGAAATGCCTTTAAAGACAATTTCCTCCTAGACATCTGTTAGTGAATACTTCCAAGCTACCCTGCTGCATTGCAGGAAACTCAGTTGTACACTGAGAACTGTTGCCATAGT
Organism: Protopterus annectens; assembly: GCF_019279795.1. Classification (NCBI taxonomy): domain Eukaryota; kingdom Metazoa; phylum Chordata; order Ceratodontiformes; family Protopteridae; genus Protopterus; species Protopterus annectens. Next base: position 1,427,841,790 of record NC_056731.1, on the reverse strand, counting down.
TTTCATCCCTAGCCTTCAATATATTAAGCTCCTTTGTTAATCCTACAGCAAAACCAGGTCAAACTAGCCCACTCCCCAAAAATAGTTACTGTACAAACCTGCCACAATGGTCGGTCAGTTTCCAACCATTTCTCGGGCCAGCCTGATTGACATGGGCATCCTGAGGCAACTTACTCCTAAAACAAACAACAACAATATGTGAGAGATGTAATTATATTATCAATTTGGAATCAGGTCTCTCGCACAACAACAAATCCAATATCAAACAGGTTGTCAGCACATAGACCTCATCTCTCACACAAAGCAAGGTCACAACACATAAACCCACATATGCTGAGTTACTCAATAGAAGCCTACCAAAAGATCAGAGATCTCCCAAGTGCAGACCACTTGCACACTCCGCAAAGCAAATAGAATCCACTACACATAACACACACACCAGTGTCTCAGCAAACATGCTAATAAAACAAATCACCTCAAAAACAAATGTCCTTGTCATAGGAGGCTCCATAGTGAGACACACAGATGTCCCCCTTGCCAGATGAACAAGGAGAAGGTCATGGTCAGCTGCCTGTCAGGTGCCAGGATCCAATAAATCATGCATGCACTCAAGTCACTCCATCACAATTACCATTATGACTCTGTCATAGTACATGTTGGGATGAATGAATTGAGATGTCGATCTCTGAACTGTATGAAGAGAGACATGACTGAACTCTCAGATTGTGTGCCCCAGGGAGGTATGTCCTAAGCAGCATTTCACTTTCACCCAGGATGGTGCCACAATATGGGCAAAAAATGATTGACTTCAACAATCGGCTTAGCGTCTGGTGTCAATCCAGGGGGGATCCAGTATCCGTCAACCTGGGAAGACATGGTTGACAGACCATGCTGCTTAGCCAGAGATGGTCTTCACATGTCTCCTATAGGCTTTCAAATACTGGCAAAGGTGCTGTCCTCCTCCATAGTGCCTTTTTTAGGCATTGTCAAAACAGCAAAATTTCTGATGTAAAAAAATCCACTCGAGACAAACTCAGGGTTATGCTGCTTAATGCTAGAAGCTTGAACAGGAAACTGCACTCCCTGGAAGCACTCCTCAACTTGGAAGATGCTGATGTCTGTGCAGTTACTGAGACATGGCTCAAGGCAGCGGACAGCACCCTGGCTGTGCAAGGATACAATGCAATGCCTTCCACATGTTTAGATGCCAAAACCAGTGTGAAAGAATGAAAGGTGGTGGCATACCCATCTTCATTAAAGCCAAATACACATAGAGGCTGGTTAAACAGTATGAGTCTCTTGAGCTACTCCAGGTTCAACTAACTATAGGAAAAACACCATACCACATCATTGCTAGCTACAGGTCCCCACCATGAACCAAGACAACACAGCTCCTACATGGACTTACTAGAGTCACTCATTATACAGCCAAACACTTGGATCATGTAGATTTCAACTATCCTTCCATCAACTGGACAACATACACGAGCACAAACATGCTGAATCTGAGATTCCTGGACTTTGTCAATACATATTCACTAGAACAGCTAGTTTGCACCTCCACAAGGGTTTCAAATGTCCTATACTTAGCACTCACCAACATGTGGGGGTCACTGCACTACTCCCTGTTTATTACCCCCCCCCCCCCCGGTAAGGTCAGACCATAAACCTGTCTCATTCAAAGTAGAGATCAGACCTGACACCCCCACAGAAGCAAACAAAACTGAAAAATGTCTCCAAAGCAAACTACAGCCCACTAGGAGATGGTATAAAAAGTTTCAACCACCCTGCTAATGTAGCCAACAATGGCTTCTATGCAAAGGAGTACATAAATGCCTGTATAACCCTGTATAGCCACTTGACAGTCTCTTTATCCTCAGCCTGAGCACTGGCTTTCTTCCAGCACAGTGGAGAACAGCAACAGTAATCCCCTTGCACAAAGGAGTCCATCAACTGACCCTAAGAACTATTGATCCATATGCCTAACCAGCTTTATCTGCATAGTCATGGAAAGAATTATCATGGACCTTATCAACAAGGACATAGGCGATCTTCAAACTCTTGACCCAACCCACTTTGGCTTCATTAAGGGTAAATCATGTTTCTTGAACCTGGTGGACTTCTTCAAGAATGTTACCAAACCCTGGATGAAGTCTAAACAGTACATAATGCCTATATTGACTTATCCAATGTTTTTAACACAATGCCTGCTAAGGTATCATTGAGAAATTCTCCCAGCTGGGGATTAACCCATACGTCACTAGATGGGTAGCCAACTAGCTCACTGACAGAACACATACTGTCAAATTTGGGGATTCCACCTCTACCAGTAAACCAGTTACCAGTGGCAGACCACAAGAATCTGTGCTGGGCCCACTACTGTTTGGTACCTATTTCTTGGAAATCCAGGCAAAAGTAGATGGTCTGTGGCTTACCAGGTTTGCTTATGATTGCAAACTGGGTGCAATTATTGAGTCCCCAAATGTTGTTAACATATTACAAAGGGGATAACATAGACATTGATTGGTACCAAAGCCAGAGACTAAATCAAAATGCAAAAAAGTGTATTATTATCCCCTTTGGCAAAGAGGAAGTCCCTTCAATTACAATAATGACAGTACCCCTAAAATCATACCCAGTGGTATGAGATTTGGGAACACAGGTTGATAGCAATCTAAACTTTGATCAACATTTGTGCTGTAACAGAGACCTGTTTCAAGGCAGCAGAAAGCACTCCTGCACTACCAGGCTACAACTCATTCCACATCTTTCAGTCCCAGAACTTGGACCGAAGCTCCATAGGCTGTGCTGTTTCCATATTCATAAAGGATGTGCACACCTCCAGACTGGTAGCCCAACATGAAGCATCTGAGATACTTCAGGTGCAGCTAACATTGGGTAATACAGCGATTCAGATTGTAGCCTGCTATAGGTCCCCAACCATGTCCTAAGATTCACACTCCACATTCCTAAGCAACCTGGAGAATATTAGGGTCCAACCTAACACTCTCATACTGGGTGACTTCAACTACCCCTCCATCAACTGGGAAAACTACTCATGTACCAATACACTTGCCCAACGCTTTCTGGAATTCATTAATTCCAATGCCCTGGACCAGCTCGTTATTACCCCTACTAGAGGTAACAACATCCTTGACCTGGTCATTACTAACATGGGCGACTGTTGCTCTAAACCAATAGTCAACTCCTCCCTGGTTAGATCCGAAAACAAGCTAATCACCTTGGAAATCCACATCCCTCTCACCCCCCAGCATAGGTAACCACCATGAAGAAATTCTCCAAAGCTAACTTTGGGCTCCTAAAAACAGAGGTGGCTGACTTCATGGCACCCATGCAAATGGAAAATAGTTGCATGACTGCCAGATCATACACCAATGCACTGTACGAACACATACACAAATGCATGGATCTCACCATACCCAATAGAACTAAGACGCTCTCCTTAAAAAAAGGAAGACAATCTGGTGGTCCCCTGCCATAAACAAACTCTACAACATAAGGAGGAAACTGATGTGGAATAAGGTGAAGTCCCAAGACTGGAAAAACTCCCTTATCAGCCTCAACAAAAGGTTGAGATACCTCATCAAATCCTCTAAAGCTAGCTATGAAAACAGAATTGCATCAGATAGTAAAGACAACCACAAGGCCTTCTATAGTTATGTAAAGAATCTCCATGACAATATCTAGATTTGCTCTGAGCTACTACACAATGGTACCTCCTTTAATGAGCCAACAGATATTGCAAATATACTGGCGGACAAATTTAGTGCTAACTTTACCCCCCCTCCCCAAAGGACCAATCACAACACCAGTAGATTGCCAGGCACCCAGTATTAGTACTTCACAGGTTAAAACAGCACTGTCCAAGGCCAAGAATACAGCTTTTATGGGACCTCACAGTATCCCTGGCTGTGTTCTACATGAACTAGAGAGTGAACTGACACCTCACCTGTGTGCCCTGTTCAGTCACAGCCTCACCTCAGACTTTGTCCCTACTGAATGGCACACTGCTAGAGTCATCCCTCTCCACAAAGAAGCAACTACAGAAACCGGGAAGTATCGCCCCATTAGCCTAATGAGTCTGATATGCAAAGCTATGGAACACATCATCATGGACCTAATAAACAAGGATATAGGGAACCTCCAAACTCTGGATCCTACATAGTTTGGTTTTGTGAAGGGTAGATCATGCCTGCTCAACATGGTTGATTTCTTTGAGTCAGTCACCAGAGCTGTGGATGAAGGTAAAGTGGTTCATACAGCCTACCTTGATCTGGCCAAGGCCTTTGATACCATTCCCACTCAGGAATCATATAAAAGCTTACTAAGCTAGACATCGACCCCTATATCACTAGGAGGGTTGCAAACTAGCTCACAAATAGAACCCACAGTGTGAAAGTAGCTGACTCCAAGTCAGACTGCCGACCAGTCACAAGTGGAGTCCCACAGGATCCGGTCCTGGGTCCTCTCCTGTTTGGAATCTACTTCTCTGAAGTCCAGGCAAACACGAAGGGACTCCGGCTGACAAAGTTCACAGATGATTGCAAGTTGGGAGCTATTATTAACTCCCCAAGTGGTGTTGACATCCTACAGAAAGGCCTCAATCAGACCGACTGGTGTCAGAACCATGGCCTTAAGTTCAATTCCAAATAATGTGTCTTCCTCCCCTTTGGGGAAACCCGGTTCCCTTGAATTACCACATTGATGGTAGTCTACTGAATACAAAAGGCTTTATAAGAGATCTGGGAACACAAGTCGACAATAAACTCTCTTCTGACCACCATGTTGCCACTGTGGTTAGAAGGTCCTTCTATGTGGCACATCTCATTACTAAGGGTTTTGCACCCAGGAAGAAAGAGGTCATTGTCTCCCTCTACTCTTCCCTCATTAGGCTAATCATCGAGTACAATTCCCTTTTGGCATGTACCTCACTAGACACCTGCAACAACTGGAGAGGTCGCAAAAGTACCTCACAAAGAGGATCCTAGGCCTTAAACACTTGTCCTATATGGACAGACTCAAAAAACTCCAACTATTCTCTGTCTCATAGCGCCTACTTAGAGGTGATCTCTGCTTGACTTACAAAGCCATGTTTGACCCAGCTCTGTTAGAAATGTTACATCTAAAGAAATCCCAATCCCTCCACACCACATGCTCCAGAGACCTCAACCTCATTACCACAATCAACAGAATATGCTGGAGGGACAGATTCATAACCCAGAGACTGCCCTTGCTATGGAATAGACTTCCCATACATGTCAAGCAGAACACATCACTGGCCCTCTTCAAGAGAAATCTTGATGAGTGGATGGGAAATAGAAAATTCATCCTGGGAATCAATCCAGTGGCTCTACTCAACAGAGGCACTATGAACTAAGGTTTGGTGGCACAATGCCAGAGTAATACTATGGGCTAGGCTTGTGAAGGCTCCAGGGCCATTAGGCTAGTACACACCTGTGAACCTATGAACCTATGTGCCCACAGTGGTAAGGAAAGCTTAAGTAAGTGCATCACAACCAAGTCTAAGGATGTTATAACTGCTCTGTACTAGACCCTCATCAGAACACTAATAGAGTACAACTCTCCCTTTAGCATGTATCTCACCAGACACCTGCAGCAGCTGGTGACACCACAGAGTTTCCTCACCAAGAAAATTTGGGGCCTTCAAAACATGGCCTAAATGGAAAGACTGAAGTCTGTATCCTACAATGCTGCTGAGAGGTGACTTGTCCCTAAGCTACAGAACAGCCTCTGACCCTGCCCTAATGGAAATGCTGCATATCCACAAATCAAATGAGACAAGAGTCACTCCCTCCAGGGATCTTAACCTAGCCTGTGATATTAAAAGAACATTCTGGAATGACAGATATATCTCTCAGAGATTGTAGACCCTCTGGAATAAACTCCCAATTCAGATGAAGTAGAGCTCCTCGATGACCCTATTCAAGTGCAACCTAGACAATTGGATGGGAGACATTAAATTCTCCCCAGTGGTGGCATCTATGTCTGTCCTGGATAGGGGCGGTCGATGCTGATCATAGACTTGCTCTGTGAATAACGACCATCTAAACAAGGTCATTTAGGGAACATAGGTATAACATGGCTAGGGTTATAAAGGGGCTAGGGCCATTACTCTAGTAACCGCCTATGAATCTAGGAACCTATGATAATATCAGATGTCATGCACTTTGTAGGAGTACTTATAATTTTTAGGAGATTGGTATCACATCCATGCTGAAAAAGATATTTTGGGTAAACAGAAAATTAGGAAATTTACTAAGACAGAAAAAATACTAGAACCACCTTGCAACAGTCGAGTATTATAGAAATATGAAAAGCTCCATATTAGAATTAGGACACGTGATTTTCCTGATACTCTAATTTTATTTATTTATTTATTTGACATTTGATTACCACGAAAGTCTAACTGGGCATAAGCCCTTTTCAGTGGAGGCCCAGGGAGAAAAGCTCCACAGACAAAAGCAAAAATTACATAGATACAAAGCAAAGCACAATTACATAGATGGATAGCAAAACTTACATTAGATACAAAGGTTATAAAACTAGTTAGACTGCCAATAAGATACCTCCTGGGTATTATTATGTTAACAATAATGAATCAAAAACATTTGTTAATGTATTTTACATTAGAATGCGCCTGAAATACATATTAAATGAGGTCATGAAAGGAGAGATACATCCAGAGGAGAGAAAAGAGGTGATAGGTAGAAAAAAAATACAGAGGAGGGAAAAAGGAAGAGGAGAAAACGAGTCAGAAGACAAATTAGTGTAGAAGAATAAATAGTGTAAGAGTAAGGAATAAGAATAAATAATTTAAGGGTTAGGTGGAGAGAGAATAATAGTGTGGTAGTTAGTGTAGAATGGAGAATGGGTGGGGGAGAGAGAGGATATTTAGTAGTAAGATAAAATAATACTGAGGAAGCAGTGAGAGTTAGCCAGGGCTAGAGCAAGGGCAGAGCCAGTTGTTAAATACGTGGCTTCTGATTATTTTTTGAAGTGTGCAGGGTTAACTGTGTTTCTGTTAGTTTGAGGGAGTGTGTTGCAGATGTGTTCCAGATTTTGGCTATGTGATATGAGTAAATGGAGTCTCCAGCACTATTATAGGATTTGGATATTTGTAGAAGAGATTTATTAGAGGAACGTAAGACTCCATTATTGGATTAAGGTTGCAGTAGGTTTTGAATGGCAGGGTTTTTTTTCAGGTTGGTGTATCAGTCTATCGGCCATGGTGAAATGGGTATAAAATAAGTGATGGTAGTTCTAACCAGATGAGTTGTTGCAGAGCCAAACATTTGTGGAATCTGCATGGAGAATTTGTGGCAGATTTGGCTATTTTGCTGTAGCAGGCTTCCAGTTTTCCTAGCTCTATTTTCTTTATATTGGTAAGAATGTGGGAGGCATATTGGAGAGTAGAGACTAGGTGGATTCTAGAGATTTCCTGTTTTGTAGTGTTGGTTAGAAATGGTTTGTTGCTGTATAGAAACACCTAGTTTTATATGTACCTTCTTTATAGTTTGAAAGATATGAATATCAAATTTCAAATTATTGTCGATTACAACACCTAGAAGTTCTCTCTGGGATACTGTACTTATAATGGTATTATTAGAGGAAGTGACAGGACATAAAGGAGAGGGATTTATGCCTTTAGTGGGCCAAAAGAGCATAAGTTTGGTTTTGTTGGGGTTAAGTATTAGTTGTGAGTTAGAGAGCCAGGACTCCACAACACAGAAGGACTGTTGTGTTATATCATTAAGTCATTGTAGGGTAGGAGCTGCACAGATAAGAGTAAAATCATCTGCAGACTGGACAAGGTAGGCAAGGTGGGTAGCGGTGTGAAACTTAATAGTAAATATACTTAAAGAGAAGGGTTCCTAGAACAGAACCCTGGGGAACCCCAATAGTAACAGGCTGTAGAAGAGAGAGGTCTTTTTGCTATTAACAGCTGATGACCAGTTAGACAGCTTCGAAACCATGCAAGAGAAAAGTGGCTGAGTTTTAGTTCAGAGAGTACAGTTAGTAGTTTCTGGTGGGAGACAGTCTCAAAAGCTTTAAACAGGTCTAGGAAGATGGAAGATACTCATTTACCTGCATTCCTATATTGGTTAATGGTATTAGTACAACTTAGAAGGGCAGTAGTGGTGTTGTGGTTGGGATGCAATCCATGCTGTGTGTCGGCTAGTAGATTGCTAGATAAGAGATAGTACAAAAGTTTTGTGTGAATGCATTTTTTCCAATATTTTGGAAAGTTGTGATAAAATAGTTATATGTCTATAACTGGAGAGTTCATTGAGTTACCTCTTTTATGTAGTGGGATGATGTAAGAAATGTTCCAAATGTGTGGAACATGGTGTTCTGAGAGAGAGTGATTAATGAGAATGGAGAAAGGCTATGATGGTGTTGGCTGCTGTTGATAAGTTGTTGGCTGGTATAGTTGTAAGTTTACGTTTGCTAAGTAGTTTTTTATGTTATTGGAGCAGAGTTGAAGAAGAGGGTATGGTTAGCTTCAGTGGGTACTAAAGGGATGGCTAGTGGTGCAGGCATCAGCAGAGTATGAATACATGTTACAGCAAGTTGAAGTAGGTCTTTCTGACCTTGCCCCATTGAAAGTGGTACTAGTATCTATAGAATATTCAAACTGAAACAATGGAAATTCCCAGCATTCAAACTGGAAAATGATACGTTTAGACAAAAGATCCTACAAATTATGCAGGAAAAAATACCCAAAATGGGAAAATACCTTTAAATAGATTGGGAACAATATAAATGGAACCCAAGATTTGAGGTACAGACATTTGAAAGACAGACAAAGCAACAAGACAGAAATACTAGACAGCAGGGATTAAATGAGGTTAAAGACTTACAAGTCAAAGGGAAAGCACTGACAGAGGAGTACATTAGAAAACAAGCATTTTCACAAGACCTACAGGGGCAGAGGACAACAGAATACTAATTAAGTGGAGTACAGTCCAGGGGTTGTATATCTCCAATACCCCATAAAGTGTTATATCTTTGGCAATGGGACTAAGAAAAAAAGGAGCATGAATGGGTTATTTAACAAATTTAAGACTGCCAAGAGGATAAGGAGATGACAAGGATACCTGAAAAACATCAGGTATTAATGTATTATACAGAACTAGATCAAGCCCAATAATTACAAGACATGAGTAGGGAAACAATGCGATCTTACCTTAATAAAATTAATCTGAATAAATTAATGGCTTGATTAATAAGATAAATAAATGACAAGGAAATGCAACACAACTTGAAGTTGATGGGTACAGGAAAATCCCGAGGTTGGATGGGCTTCCAGTTGAGATGTGGAGGGTAATGGAAGAGGATATACCTGTCTGGGAGAAACTGTTTAATGCAGTGCTATAAACCAGAGATGACCTCGATACATGAAAAATGGCAGTGATATCACCTACTTATAAGGAGAGGAAGGACCCAAAACAACCCTCTTCATATTGCTCTATATCAGTATTAAATCATGACTATCACTATTTATAGCTATACTATCAGCAAGGTTAAATAGGATGATATCTAACATTGTTTTGCTAGACCAAACAGGCTTTGTGGAAGAACTCATGTATCTGACCTCTTGATAAGGACCATGTTGCTAATTCAGAATGCTCATCTGGGAAATAATCCAGTGTGTTTGCTAGGGATAGATGCCAAAAAGGCCTTTGATAATATTGGTGGGATTATCTATTTACAGTAATGGAAGTAATGCATTTCTTATTGAATTGATTGGAGTAAATAACCAGATTTATCGGGGATCTCAAAGGATTGTTAAAGTAAGAGCACCATTATCAGGGGAATGCGTATTCTTGTGGGGAACCAGGAAAGTCTCACCAGTTCTTTTTGCACTGTAGTAATAAAACCACTAGTAAGGTACAAAGGAACTCAACCAAAAGTTTTGAGAGTTGTTGTGTCTTTCGGCTTATGGGGTCGCCACAGCAGAACTCCGGTCCGCTAATGTTTGGTAGAGGATTTTTACATGCCGAGTTACCAGCCCTGATGCACAACCTTCAACGAAGGCATGCCCATTCATGTATGCCTCCACAGAGAAGACACTCTAGCTGAGAATCGAACAGGACAACGTCTTGCTGTGAGGCAACAACGCTACTATCCGTTTGCATAAAATTTCATGGACCACATATGCACTTGCTTAGGTGTACACTGGCTACTTGCTAACTTGTTTTTTCTCCTCCCCCCATAAATCCTAACTATAATTGCAAAACTCAGTGTTTTTATATGAGTCCTGCAATATCTACTGAATAACTTTATAATTACCTTTGTGCTGCTTCACACGAAGTAAGCCATACCTTACTGTATTTGTGCCAGACATGTTTATGAGTTCCTGGGATTGTCTAAGATAACAGATAAATAACTTATCAGCTTTCTCCTGTTTACTTGGAGCTCCTTTACTATCTATATAAGGTCATCAGTCAATTCATTTAATTTCAAAACTGCCTGCAAAATGCAACAGTCACAATTTATCTCTTGCAGCTTTACCATATTACCATAAAGCACTCTGTTGTTTACTTGCAGCTCTTAGAATATCAGCAAATTAAATTCTTTCATCCTCCTTCTTACAGATTCACATTATCCTTTACCAGTCATGGATTTTTTTCTAGCATTATGCCTGTATGTTTTTTCTTGTTCTGCTGTATATTCTCCACAAGCTGACTTTTTTCTCTCTGTGATTTTATTACTTCACCACATCCATCCATCCACAACCCCTTTTCACATTTTTGCACATGGGGTCAGCATTTCACTTCAACAGTAGCAATCACCTAGAGCCAGGGTTCACACTATATACTCAGCCTTAATTAGAAGTAAATTAAATGTCACACAGTTATCTATAATAGATTTCACCGCATTAATGTTTTTTCTTCTTATCAGCATTAGTTAGTAAATTCTTTATTTTTCATATCTCAGTTATATATCACAATAGATTTGCTTTATGTTGTTGATGTGTATTAATTTATTATGTAACATATTACCTTGTATGTATCATATTGAATATTGCACCTTGCAGCAGGGCCAGATCCAGCACAAGATGATCTAGGTGTTTGCCTACAGTACAACGCTGCTCGGGTGGCCTGTTCATAATACGTTAAAAAAGCAAGAACCCCAATTACCATTCTGCTTGTATTTTTCTGTGTAAAACAGCTCCCATGCCTTTCTTTTGGCTTTAATGCATTTATTTGAGCCAATGAAAGAGACTTCCAGAAGCTCAAATCAGAGTAGTAAATAAGTAGTGTAGCCTTTTTCATTTTGCCAGTAAAACTAATAATACAAATAAAACTTTGGCAAGGAAGAGCAAAATATGTGCTAATTTAAAACTATGTATTTTTCTGGTTGTGGAAAAAAATCATTTTGGAGAATAGCAATGGGGATTATAATACAATACTTGAAGTAAAATAGTTGTTTTGGCTATTCACTTTGGCATCAAAGTTTTTCCCTGGTCTCAATGAAGTTACTAGTTTAAGAAGTATACTGAGCCTTAGGGATCAGAATTGATTGCTTTTATTGATTACTACTAAAGTATTTGACATTTCAGATGTTTGCTTAAAGTGCGAATGGTGAGTTTTACTTTATTTGTGATAAAGTTCTACAATAAATCATAAATAAAAGAGCCAAATTACATAATAAAATCAATGTTATTCTTGGCAGTTTATTCAGTAAGAAAGTAGAAGTAAATATTCTATGAAACTCCCTTGTTTTCTATATTATTTAGTGTATGTTGGCAATTTGATCTATGGCGCCTCTGTCATTCTCGAATCGGCTTGTACATCTGGCAGTTCTTAGTCGATATATTACTGAAATCTTGAGCATTACCTTGCCCGCATGTGAAACAAATGTGATTGTTCAATAATTTAAATACTCCTCAGCATTGCCTTTTTTAGCGATTGGAATATAAACTGAAGTTTATCAAACTAATAGACATCACTATGTTTTCAAAGTCTTGTGGCAAATTCTAAGTAGCTCTGTAAAAGCATCATTTTAAAGTATTTTAAGCAATTCAACTGGTATTACATCAGTTCCTGTAGCCTTGCTATTAGCAAGGCTTTCTATGACCCATTTAATTCCACTCTCGTGAATGTCTAGATATAGATCAGAGAACAGACTGTCATATGTATCAGTAATGATAATGTCCTTATTGTATAGCTCTGTATTTATCTCCTACCTCTTCTTAAAATTTTTTGCTTCTTTTAGGTTCATCACATGTCAATTATTAACTTATTTAGAACACCACATGAATGTATTCTTTTTGATTCACTTTCCTGATAGATTCTTTTTAATTGTATTTATTACTTGATGAACCAGAAGTCTGTTGAGTGTGTTTGCTTTAAATCTGAGTAAGCACATTTTTTTCAACTAATATATTTCTTCTCATCCAAATTCATATCTACAGATATTAGCATTATAGTTGTGCAAATATAGCCTAGTGCAGTATGAGGAGCAGGCATGGAGTAGCTGAATAAAAGTAGCTCAAATATACAGTATAGCTTCCATCTGTAAAATAACTAGTGAAACCCTGGTCCACTGAAAACTAAGGCTCCACAAGATTGTTTCTCTTCTCTACAACCCTCTTCATCATCTGAGTCGACAAGAAAATTATCACAAAGTCAGACATTACCACTTTTTTATAGTAAAAGGAATCAGAACTGCGATCAGCATATTTAAAAGTATGCAGCCAAATGTAACACATTTAGCAGCATTAAAAAGGCTAAAACCATTAACCCCAGCATGACCAGAGGGCATATAACTCACAGTATCTCTGGCATTCTGCTACCATCTAAAAGAAAAGGGATAAGAAGTGATGTATAAAATAAAGGGAATGACTACAGTTCAAGAAAAAGAGATTACATAAATAAAAAGCAACCTCAGTCCTACAATATAGAACACTGTAATTCACGTTAATGCTCATTGTCTAAAATAAGAAAAATAAAATGAGTAGTTTCAGTAAGAGACATGAAAACTGAACTAAGCTATATATGCAGAGTTCTCAATATCTTTCCTCAAAAATCAAGGAAATAGCTAAATATAATGGGGGAAGTAAAAAACAAAATCAGGGAGATTTTTAAATATTACAGTAACTCATTTAAATTATGAATATCTCTGAGCTGTGGAAAGTTATAACTCCAGCTTATTATATCCATCTGTAATTTTAGAGTGTTTTCTGAAAAATCAAGTTAAATAGCCATAAATCAAACAAATATATATATACATTGTGAAAAGAAATGCTAGTAAAACCTTACAACCAGCAATGGTATTGATAAAAAGTCGTGTTTACAACGGTAATACTTCACACCTTCTTCACATCCACTCTGTAAGATATTATAATGACCACAAACAGAGAATTATATATTCCTCTTGTATTCCTGAAACAAAATTTTTCATCTTGCAAACTTTCATGTGAAAGGAAAATATTTATTTTAGTGTGCTTGTTTAATGATATATATGTATATATATATATATATATATATATATATATATATATATATATATATATATATGGAAATTATGCTTATTTGTGTACTTAGCAATATAAATAACACTGAATATCTCACAAATCTGCAACTTTGAATGCATATGTAAGAGGCAATTTCATTCAACATCTAATATTTTACTTAATATTATGCAATAGTTTGTAAGTTACTTGGTTTAGGAAATATTAATGTACATATGGAAATATTTCATATCCTCATAATTCCCAGCAAACAAATAAGAATAACTCCAGTATTATACATGGACAATGGCAATAGGCCAGATTCATCAATGCCTACACAAAGGCTGCACTAAGTGTACATGATCTGTATTCAAGAACATCCCTACCACATTGTTTGATCTTTCTAGTTTCTCAGAAAGATTACATTAAGTGTACATGTAATCTAATCTACAGTTTATGGTAACCTTTATGAATTCCTCTCAATATTTGTGGTTGCAAGAAAATCACTAGGAAAATTAAAATAAGGAGGGAGAAAGTGTGAGTTATACTTGTGTTCTTTGTTCAGTCAGAACAGAGCACACTTATTATAGGCTTTAACGAATCCCAGGGAATATATTTTCTGTTTCCCAGTATCACATTTCCAACCATGCCCATTAATCATGTGTAGCTTTCTCAGTTATGAAGATAAGAATGCAAATATGAGTATAGGAATAATAAATTATTAATATTTTCCAAGGCCAGGACATCCTAGATTGCCAGTCTCAGTGTCATTTTGTTACCTATATGTTGTTGTTCATTATGCTGCACGATGCTAATTTATAAACTACATAGTTAAAGAGGAAGCCCCCCCAAAAAGGAGCTATGAGTGTTAAATAGACATGTATAAAAAGGTAACATAATTTGCATGAGTTAAAAATTTACAAATAAAACAAGCTTTGTGCATACATGAATTTTCCGAATAGCAAGAAGTATGAAACGAATGGCTGGCATTATTGACTGGTTGTAATCCTCAGTGATTTATCAGAAAACGAAAAACTTTTGGAGGGACAGGGCAGAAAACTGAATTACTATCAGGAACACTTTGCAATATCATGGCATATGGTATTAACCTACCATTCTTGTTTTCTTCTTTAGCTGGTCACCTGTGAGTAGATCAGTGGGCAGAGTTCTTAGAACTGTCCATACTCATTAACTCACTTATTTTGTTTGCATCCACCAACTGTTGTTCTTGCTAGGTGTCTTTTTTAAGCCTCAGACATGAGGCAGTTACAGTCATGGGTGTTGGCTGGCAGCACAACTGACATGAGCTCTACTAAGCAAAAATCAGACTAGTCTGTTGTGCTGAAGTTTTTATATCTTTTTCCTTAAAGTAAAGAAACATTGATGCACAAAATTTTAAAAGAAGCAGATTTACACCAATAGAAATAATACTAGCCATGGTGCTACTGACTAAAATATTTATTTACTTGACGGAAAAGGGAAAAATTAGAGCAGTAAACTAGCATGGTTTTCTTGATTTTGCAGAGTCCACCCATTCCAAATTAAGTATGGGTGCTGGATGTGAATAAAATTGGTCTATGTTTCTCACCAAAGGTTCATGTCCGTGAACCTCTGATGATCGAACAGAAAACAGCGAACAATCATTCATTGGGCATTCACTTCAGTGAATGAGTGAGATGGGGAAAGTAACTAGTTGGCCAACATTTGGTCTATGTTCAGTCATTGAATAACAAATACATAGAACCTCTCTTCATCAAACATTAAACATCGAACATTCAAGTCAGCGAACTTTCAATCATTGAATATTTTACCTAGGGAATGGAATTGGTTGGCCAGCTGTAGTAAATTTGCCCTTTTCCCCACTGCATTGCAATCCTGGAATTGGTATATATAAGTAGGGGTGTGTGGGGGGTGTAGCTCCCCATTTGGGTGGGTTTGATATACTGCAGTGTGTGTTTCAGTATGCATGTTGGTCCACTGTCTTTTCCCTGGGTAAAATATTCAGTGATTAACATTCACTGAAATGAATGTTTGATGTTTAACGTTAGATGAAGATAGGTTTGATGTATTTATTTATTTGACATTTGCTGACCGGGATAGTCTCACTGAGGTTGCACCCTTTCTCAGCAGAGGTCCAGGGAGAAAAGCTCCACAGTACAAACTATAAAAGTACAATAAATTCACAGTACAATTTATGTAAGTACAGAATTCAGAGCACACATTATGCAACTAAATAAATTCTGAGTACAAATTACAAATATTAAGGAATTAACAGGAGAAAAGTAAATAAGAAAGAAAAAGTTACATACAAAAAGATCTGAAAAGATATCAGGATGCAGTACGTGTTAAGAGATCTTGGATAATGATGCAATTCAGATAAGAAGTAAGTGTTGGAGAGGTGTGAAGGAGCAAGCTGTCAAATAAATGCAGAATAATAGGTTATTGTAGAAATATAAAGGAATATAGAAGAGATAGTGGGATTGTGGGACAGGAGGAAGTAGGTAGGAAGGTTAGGGAGGCAGAAAATGAGAGGATGTGAGAGGGGAGGGAAGACTTCAGGTGGGATGATTGCAGGCACATCTCCAGGTACAGAATAGGTAATTTCTGAGAGATGTCTTGAATTCATGAACATGGATGACATTTCTGAGGGCCATGGGTAGCTTATTCCAAGATAGAGCTGGAAGATAACTGTATAGGTTTTGTCCAAATGATTTTTAAGGTTTGTGAATTTGTAAGAGATATTGGTCAGAGCTTCTGAGGGTGCATTGTGGGTTATAGAGAGACACAAGAGAGGATATGCTAGGATAGAGGGGGGCTTGTTTAAGATAGTGTGGATAAAGAAGAGTTGAGTAAATAAGAGTTGGCTGTGAAACTCTTACAAGCTAAGTGACTGGAGAGCAATATAGTGGTTTGATTTATGTGGGAGGCTAGCTGCAAATCTGGCTACTTTGTTGTATGTGGTTTTGAGTTTGGATAGTAGGGAGGACTGTAGGTTAGTAAGGATTTGAGAGCTATAAAAGATGTTATTAAGAAGATAAGCCTGGGCAATTGAAATTCTGGAGATGGGGGTAAGAAACCTTTTGTTTCTGTATAGTAGGCCAAACTGTTGGTGGATTTTCTTAATACAGCGGTGTACATGGAGGTAGAATTTCAGTTGATCATTGAAGATCACTCCAAGAAGTTTTGTGTGGGGTTCAGTTGTGATAGTTGTGTTGTTCAGTGAAGAGATAGTAAAAGAGGATTTAAGATGGTAGAGAGATTTGGGTAGGAAGATGATGTTTTGTCTTTTTAGGGTTTAGTATAAGTTGGTTATTAGTAAACCAAGTTTCAGTGAGGTTTAAAAGAGGTTTGAGTTAGGGTGAGTAGGTCAGAGGGGTTGTCGACAATGGTGATGATAGTGGAGTCATCCATGTACTGTATGAGGAATGACTGAGGACAGGATGTGTGGAGTTGGTTAGTAAAAGTATTAAAAAGAAGGGGGCCAAGGATTGAGCCTTAAGGGACACCCATTTTTATAGGAAGAAAAGGGGATAGAGCAGAGAGCCATTTAATGGATTGCTGTCTTTTACTGAGGTAGCTAGAGAAACAGGAGATAGTGGCAGTGGAGAGGTTTAGTTGAGAATGGTTGGAGAGGAGGATGGGCTGGGAGACAGTGTCAAAGACTTTGGAGATGTCTAAGAAGAGGCATGACACCAGTTTATTATTGTCTCTGGCTTGGGATATGGAATTGTAAAGGAAACGAGAGTGGTAGTGATGTTTTGATGGGGGCGGACACCATGCTGGGTTGGGGTGATGAGGTTTTCTTGAGTGAGATAGACAGGATTTGTTTATGCACGCAATGTTCAAGAATTTTGGAGAGTGGTGAGAGTATGGCAAATGGGTGATAATAAGAGAGTTCTACAGAGTTTCAACCTTTGTGGATAGGTATAGTATGGAATTTCTTCCAGAATGTTGGGACAGTGGATTCACGGATTGAACAGTTTATGAGGATTGAGACTGAGTAACCTATGGATTTAGCTGCAGCTTTTAGGAAGACAGATGGCAATTTGTCAGCTGATGGGGAACATGGCTTAAGTTTGAGAAGAAACTTTTTGATGTGACTAGTAGGGATGTGTGTTAGTGAGAAAGGGCAGTTTTGTAGTAGGGGGTGGAGGGAGGTGATGGATTGGTTGGATTGGTAGTTGGCATAAGTTTGCTAATGGTATTGATAAAGTTGGTATTGAAGATGGAGGCAATTTCTTGAGGTGAATTATTAGAGCAGGGATTTGGTGTAGAGGAGTTTCCAGGGTGGAGAATTTGGTTGACAGTATTCCAGAATTATTGGGGGTTGTAAGGTTGAGTATTTAGAGGTGTGCAGTAGAAGTTTTTTTTTATCAATGTTTATATGTTTTTTGGCCATGTTATGGAGTTCCCTATATTTCTGCATGTGTGAGAGAGACTTTGTCTTAAACCAGAGTTTCCATGCAGAATTTCTGTTTTGGATGAAAGACAGGGTGGACTTGGTGAGCCAGGTTGAATAAAGTAATTTGACTCTGACAGTTCTGGGAGGGGCAAGGGAGTTTAGAGTGTTTAGGATGATGTAGCTGAATTGATGAACAGCTTCATTGAGGAAGAGGTATCAGACAAAGTACCAGTCAACTGCATAGAGATAGTTGTTGAAGATCTCAGGGTTGTAAGTTGTTTAGCTTATGGCATTCCTTGAATTTGTGAGGCCTAGTTATGTGTGAGTAGAATCTTTGGACACATATTGGAGAGTGATCACTAATTGAGTCTAGAAGGGATTCAGGGTGGTGGTAGAGCTTTGGATTAGAGACAATAATCCAGTCAATGATAGAACTGGTGTTAGTGGGTTTGTGAAGAAAAGTGGGAGAAGAGATAAGTTGGGTATAGCCATGTAGATTTATGCATTTAGTAGAGGAGTTAGAGATAAGAGAAAGCCAATTGATATTAACATCACCTAGTATGATAGTTTAATTAGGTATTATGTCAGCAATCCAGTGAAGAATCTATTTTAACAAGGGTATGTTTTCTCCAGGGCGTATAAAGATAGCAGCTATTGTAAGAGTTTTGTGGTTGTTTAGTTTGCAATTTGCCATGATGAGTTCAGCTGGGTAAAAAGAGGGGGTGGATTGTTTAGGGGGGGCAAGGTTAGGAGGTCAGAGTACATGATGGCTATGTCTCCACCTTTTTTATGTGCTCTGTCAAGGCGTAAAATGCTGTAACCAGGAGAAATAAATTCTTTGCCTTTGTTATGTGGTTTTAGCCATGTTTCAGAGAGAGATAATGTTAGGAGATTATTGGGCTATCCACAAGTGAAATTCTGTTGTCTTATTAAGTATGCTGTGAATGTTAATTGAGTAGAAAGACAGATGTTTGAGACTACGGTTGGATACTTGTAAGAGTATGGGAATTGTGTTTGGTGGGACTGGATGAGTTATAGTATAGGCCTGGGTTGGGGTGGCTGCCACCTGATAATTGAAGGATGTAACAGTTGTGGAGTAGTAGTGGTGTAGTGAGGCAAGGAGGGAGAAATTTTAGTTTGTTTTTTTTCATGTGGAGAGGTATTAGGAGGGAATTTGATTTTGGGGGCAGTGTATTCACTAGTGGAGAAGCGACTGGGTAATATGGGAGAGGATTAGTGGGTGCTGGTGTTTGTAGTATAAGAGGGTGTAGGGGAGTTGGGTTGAAGGTTAACTGGAGACTGATAAGAGGTGAGATAAAAGAGAAAAAATAAAGAAAGGATGGCAGGAGATGGTAGAGCATAGTGATGGTTAAAGAATACAAAGCGGAGGGTGTTATATGAGTGAGTGGAGGAGGGGAGCAGCAGGATTATTTTGGGGGAGCAGGAATGGTAAAAATGAGTGTTGGTGGGAGGTATAAGTTAGAATATGTAGGGTGTTTGGAGGGACCAGGGTGGGGGGTATCTGATTGGCTGTGACTGCAGGCGGTGGGCATATTGAGGGTCTGAGGTAAGAGATGGTTAGCTATAAAGGTAACTGGTGCAGGGTTGGATGAGTATGGGAGTAGGGTAGGGGAGAGGAGTGAGCCCGAGCACAGCAAGGCTGAACTGAGTGGGTAGCCACAAACAACGTGAAAACAAGGTTACGAAAAAAATTATTTCAACAAATAACAAATTTTATTTGTTATGTGATGACTAAACATAGACTTGGCCAATATTTCCTTGTCACACAAATTGCACTCTTTCAAACCCACCCTGGTAGGGGGCTGTGCACACATCACCCAATATTTGCCCCCTAACTGTATATACCAACTCTGAGATCACACTACAATGAGGAAAAGGGCAAATTTCCTGATTTTGGCCAACTACTTCAGTGCCCATGCTTAACATCTCTGTACCTTGACAAATATAAAACATGACAATGAATAATGATTTGGAATGGAGGCTAAGGGAAGATGGGATTTAGCCTTCCAATTTTGTCTGAATAAACTATCAGCTATTAGAAGTAGTTCTGAGCTCTTCAGTGTAGCCTTGGTGTTAATGTGAAATAAAGAAAGGCAGAAAAATGGCTACAAGAAGGTCCAAGCAATGGGAATAAATCTAGCCACAATGCTCAAATCAGTGATTGCAATTCACTCCTATTCAGCAGAATATTTTCACAATTAAATGAGATTTATGTTTTCTTTCTTTCCTTCTTTCTTTCTTTCTTTCTTTCTTTCTTTCTTTCTTTTTTTCTTCTTTCCTTCTTAATTTCTTAACTTTTAATATATCAATAGTTAACATAAAAAATGGTGAATGATTAATTAAACTGAAATCTTATTATAAAGTAATTTTCTGGATATTAGTAAACAGTTCATTCTTAGATAATAAATAAAAGAGGGAAAAATGTGCACAGATAAAAAAATAAAGATCTAAATATCAAGAGTTATATATTAATAAACTTTGCAGGACATGTTGGTATTGATGTTTATTCATATTAATAAATGTATGAATACAAAGAAGTATACATAGCTAATATGCAGAGGAGCCATAAATTATGAACCAAGATGATACTTGTATCTTCAAAATGCCAGAATTACTTCTATCAATGAGGTTTTCCAAAATAGGCCAGACTGTGAAGGTAAATCTATCATGTTTAGTACATATTCTGTTTTTGCTGATTGTCATAAACAATTGCTAAAAAGTTAATAAAATCCAGAAATAAGAAACTCATTTTTTTAGCTTTTAATTACTGTTTACCCTGCTACTGTCTATACTTCAATTTTATTCTTCTTTCTTAGGAGTAATTACCTATAAATTGTTTCAGCAAGTTCAACTTCAAAGTAACTAAATGATATCTAAACGGTATCTTTCTTGGGCCATACCATTTTGGAGAGGAGAAATTACTGAATTTATACTCACTGTTTAAATATTCTGTTCATCATTGCATATATACTTTAAAATTATGCCTCTTTATTGATAGTCCTTACCTGAATGATTCAGCCAGTTCGACTTCAAACTAACCAAAATTATACAGTAAAGGGTCATTTTTATTCATAAAGATACATGCTGACTGCACAGCCCTATCATCATGCCCATTGTAAATTGAGCATTTATACCAACAGAAAGAAGTCTGGCTGCTGAAGCATGTTCTATTGGCATATGCTGCATAACTCCATTTGTAGTACATTTTATAAGGGAGAAGGCAAAACATGTAATGACAAAGTCCAAAACCAAAAATGTACATGTGAAGGAATTTCAGCATTATATCTTTAGCAAGCTTTAATACATAATTAAAATGAAAATATACAATTGAATAGCAGTAATCAAATGAACCGATTGTGCTTTTGTCCATACAAATTAATTGGGGCTTCTTCAGAATATGTACTCATCAGTATACAATAGATATATAAAAAAGCTACCCAACCAATCCCATGTCCATATCATGATAATCAACACATCAAAACAAAATATAACAGAATTCCTTAATAAATGCATCAATATATTGTAACATTCATTAATAAAAAAGAAACAAAGATAAATATATGCTCTATTTATCACAATCATAATTGTAAATCCTTTAGAGTGAACTAGCTCTCATTTTTAAAACACTCCTCACAGTTAAGTAATTATTAAGACCAGGAGACAAGCAGGCATTAAGCCTCAGTAGCCATACAGGTTCTTAAAATTCCAACAAGGTATGAGGATCACCACCCCTCTCAGACAACACAACCCTATCAATAACAAAAAAATTAAAACTTTTTAAAAATTATGATGTGTTCAGTGCCTATTAAGAGCATTTGAAGCTTTGTTCTTTTTAATGTCATAATAATGCTCCCAGATCCAATCCTTTAACCTTCTATTGTTTTTTACCTAGATAAAATGCAGACCACACAGAACAGATTGCCAATTACTCCACCCAGGATGTGTCACAATTACTTCTGCCAGGAAATGAAAGACTCCTGTCAAATCTTTCAGCTATGACTTCTCTAGCTTCGTTCCAGTTCCACCTCTAAGTTTATCCCCTTAGTCAATACCCATATGTCACTGCTAGAACACTTTATCTATCCACTAAACTTTACTTTTGTCTTTATACCTCTACTTTTATTCTGTACTCCTCCCTCCTGCTTTTCTTACTTAACCTGTTATCCAGTTTCTCACTCTTTCTCTTCTCCTGCTTTGCTTACTTAACCTATCCAATTTCTCACTCTTTCTCTTCTCCTGCTACTATACTCCCTACTATGTCTAATCTTTGCTCTGTTTGCTACTATACTCCCTACTATGTCTAATCTTTGCTCTGTTTGTTGCTATACTCCCTACTGTGGCTAACTTGCTCACAAGTCAACTGTATAAAGCAAAAAATGCAACCACTACTAACAATGTTCACCATTATGTAATGCCTCAACTTAAAACTGTAAAATATGTGTTCAGCCTATGTAAATATGTTAAATCTTAAGCTTCAATGCTATGTTACTAGCTAATGTTAAGTTTGGTACTATCTATGTAAATAGGAATGCTTCTGTATACACCTTATATTTTGTTTAAAATTTAACTGTGGAGCTTTTCTCCCTGGCATGCCCTGAAAATGGACATTCATCCAGTCAGGCTTTCTTGATCAGCAAATGTAAAATACTGTAATAAGAATAATAAATGACATCGGTTCAGTCATGTATGAATCTGAAAAACTTGCATCTACCACAAGTATTCATATGGTTAGATCTTGTAGAGAACTTTTCATTAAGTGAATTTCCTTCAGTCATTTATACTTTTCCTTTACTAAAAACTATTGAAGGTTGGTTTCCCAAAATTCATCTCAACTCAGTTGTGAATATTAAACTCCAAATTTTCTTTAAAGAGTTCACATATATTTTGAGATGTCATTGCTAAATGCAAGTAAAAAGGGAAAGTTATTATATCTATCTGTTTGTTTGACAATGGGAACAATACTTCCAGATGGTGATCTCCAGTTCTTTATTTTTAAAATAGGTGCATGTTTATCGGATCTCAGTCTCATCACGTCATCCTTAATTTCTTTTAATAGGCTATCTGGCCATCCCCTGTCCTGAAACATAATCCAAAGATGGTGAAGTTGAACATTAAAAACATTATCATCTGAAATCAGTCTAGATAACTGAACCATCTGACCTTTCACTGTTCCCCTGTTTTGATAATATGAGTGACAGCTTCCAAAATGCAAATACGAGTTGGAAAATGTCTCTTTGTTCAAAATCATAGAGGTGTAACATCTAAAAGTATGATTCTTTTCTAAAAAATTGATGTTCAAAAAGTTTGATTGATAAGTAAACCTTTACAAGCTGGTAGACTCTCCATCTCTTACAGAAATACCAAAAACATGACAAAAATCAGGGATGTCCTGCAAAACTATAGACAGGTGGAAGGTATGCTTACTGGTGGTTCAATAAATCATACTGCTTGCAAGTATACCTCCCAAGTGAATACAGTTTTGCAGGATGTCCCTGATTTTCCTCATATTCTCACCTTGTCTTTCATAAAAAAATAATTTTCTGGCAACCACTGAGGATTTCTGACCATCAGTAATCTCAGACATTATAGCTTTCTTCTCATTATTATTCAGAAAATGCAGGCTATTACCAAAATGTTTTGTCTTCTTACCTTTTTAACTAGAAGAAAAAATATCCTGATTTTTACCTTTTTTCCCTACATTATTTTTGACTTTCTGAAATAGCCAGGACATAACCCAGCAATATTAAAAAAAAAAAAAAAAAACAGTGAGGTAGAAAAAACACACTATGGAATTGTATTTGTTACTCTATATTTGTGACTGGGATACCCTTTTTCAGAAGAGGACTGGTAAAAAAAGCTCTCATATTCACATACAGAGACAAACGGTATATCTTTTCATCTTAAATACATTTACATTTTGCTCTACTTAGGGAGCTTAGTTTTTGTGTGTATTTTTGATAGCTTGGAGAATATGTTGGTTGTATTTGAGTTTGTCATCTAGGAGTACTGCCAGTAATTTGGCTTCTCTCATGGTTTCTGTCTTTGTATTGTCAGCTGAGACAATAAGGAAATTGTTTTTTTTTTAAATATTAAATTGTTTTGGTATAAACAGCATTGTTTTAGTCTTTTTTGCATTTAGGAATAGGTCTGCAGTGCCTAGCCAAGATTTGACAGATGAGAAAGACTCTTGAATGATCTCCTGGAGGATTTGTAGTGTTGGGTTAGAGCAGATGAGGGCTGCATAATCTGCATACTGAACTATATTGCTTTTTGCGGCAATATGGAGATTTTTAAAAATATATTGAATAGAAGTGGCCCAATATTGATCCTTGTGGGACTCCAGCTGTGACTGGAAGGAGAATTTTTGTTTCCATGTTATTGATTGCTGTCTATTTGTGAAATAGATCTGAAACCAGGTGAAAAATGATTGACTTAGACTTGGCTATATGTGTTCATTTCCATCCCTCTCTTGCACAGCACTGATGTACTATGCAAACAGAGGGATGTAGGTGCCATTTGCTTGCATAGTATGCCAATACATAGTGGAGGAGGTGTAAGAACACAAGGTTGCCATCATACAGTTAAATTATTTAAGAGAGGTTAACAATAATCAATGAATGGGTGTAGGCATCACAGGAATTGCCTATGGTTGGATTAGTTTGATGTCTTGGGTTTCATCCTCATGATCAAACCATGCCAAACACAAGTAAATCCTGAGATACCGCAGCCCATTCCTGGATTTTTGCTAAAATATATTTAAGTAGTGTTTAAGTAGTGTTTTTTCTTACCCATACCATTCTGGAAGAAGAGACATTTAATGATTTAATGATTTGGATTAATTCTTATTTAATGCAAACTGTTTGTCCAGTAGTCAAAATAGTGAAAAAATGCTGAAATTTACTTTCAGCAAACATGATCTAAAGCATATTTATTGCAAAAGGGTAAGCTCCTCTGTATCCCCTGTGTAATGGGTATTAACTAAGTATCCCACATGAGTTAAGCATAGTTATAGTTACAGTAGCTACCGATGCAGCAACCTGCTTCAGTACTGTAATATAAGTTCTTTGACAAGAAATTTATAATGTGCAAATAATCAGTGAAGCTGTACATTGTCAAAGCAAAGTATACTTACTTTAGAGGCACTTATGCAGATCCTGGCTGTTCTTCAACAAAGTATTAGTTTAAGGGTGTGCACACACAGCAAAGTATTAGTTTAAGGGTGTGCACACTTATGCAAACAGTGTATTGTACGTTTTTTATTTTTTATATTTTTTCCCTAACAAATTTGTTTGTTTTTCAATTGAATTGTACAGGTTATAGGTCACATTAAAGGTGGGGAAAGTTTTGAAATGATTTACTGTGGTCTCATTCTTTATATCACAAAAACCTGGCATTTTAACGGGTGTGTAAACTTTTTATATCCACTATATGTCTCATTGATGTAAGCACTCCAATATGGAATGGAATTATTAAGATTGCATACTGCCTATTGTACTATGTACATGTACAAATGCACATGAATTCAATTTTTAGTTTTAATTTACTTTCATATAAATTCTCCTGTTTAAAATGAAGATAAATAAAAAAAAAAACCAGAAATGGCAGGCAGATAAATATTTGCAAGCTAGAGGATTATTAGCGGGTCTCCAATAAATTTACTTCCAAAGCAAAGTCCAAGGGGTAAATCTTGGCATCCAAGTGAAGAACACACAAATTCACTGTAGTGCATGGAGCTGTATCCACTCCTTGTACTACTAGTTAGAGTAAAATCATTAAAAAAAAGTAGGCAAAGTGTTTTTCTGGCTTTCAAAGCTGGTAAAATACTTAGAGAGCTCTCTCAATCGGACAGCAATGCATGCCAGGGCAATATTTTGTGAGAAAGTTAATGCTAAATTCAAGACATAGCAGATGGAAACAGAGCTATTCTTCCAGTTCTGCTTCTGTTGTTTGCTGGCCAGCACTCTCACTTGTGAGTTACTAGTATGAGACTCAATCTCAAGAGCAGTTATAGGGGTGCTTAACAGTTGTTAAAATCATGTCTTATGCTACGGTAGCACTTAGCTAGTTTGTCTTTTTGCCAGCATTGGAGTATAATCATGAGGCTCCATGCACTACACATTTGTTTACTCAGCATGCACATGGGAAATTATTAGATAGGAACAATGCAGTTCATAAGTACTTACAAAGCATGAAGTCCAACAGAGCATGAGGAGCCTAACCCAGTTTCCCAATTGTCTACAACCAGTGTCTGATTAATTGACTTGCTGATGGTCACAAATGGGCAAATGGAGGCTGACAGAATCAAACCCTGTATCACAGGAAGCAGCTTGTTAACAGTGCATAGCGTTAATCCTCTATGTTAATTGTCAGAGATATGGATTTGATAAAAATGTGTAGTTACAGTACTTGAATGTTCTGTGACTGCATTTCTAACTTGTATCTTTGAGAAAATCTGCTAGATCTCCCACTATGTAATGCTCACATGTTATCTGCAGTCTGGCTGGAACTACAAGCGATACCTTCAAAAAGAGAACTTTAGGGAGACTGGTGTAACATACATCAAACTTTTATAGTCACTAGTCTAAACAGAGTTCACTGGATCTGGAGAAATCAGTTGCGAAGATTGTTGTGATGATGGGACAGTCATCAGTCTGTCATCACAAAGAAATTAACAAAGACTTCCACTCCTGTCTTGTTTACTTGACTGAGGTAGGTTAATCTCTGTCACAGAGATGGACTTGCTAGACATTATTTAAGTTATTTTGTGTTGAACTGCACTATAATGATTTACTGGAATGCTGCATTCAGGCAGAGACTTATCAGGAATTAGCTGGCTCTATCATCTGTTGCATCAAATTATAATGCCATCCTTAGTCTGAACCAAGTAAGAACATGGTGCTATGGTTTTCTGTACTTTTATGCCTCTAGTGTCCCACTTTCCTTTCTTCCTCTAACTTCAAACAGACAGGTAGTGGATGTGCAGAAAGATGTTTGTAAAATGTTTTGTATGAAGCTTTAGCTGTTTGATCTTAGTCCTTAATTTGGTATGGTATCACTCTTGGCATCTCACTTCCTGTCTGTCTTCCAGTCATTAGCCATGAAGGATCTACTCTGATAGGACTTTTTAGAGTGGATTGACATGTCATTAGAGCTTTATGCAGATCAGTTTACCACAACATTCTTTTGATAGTTTTAATTGCATTTTCACATCTTGACTGTGGATAGTGAAGACTTGATGTAGTATGAGTGAAACAGTAATTGGACACAAATTGTTAGAATTCACCAGACACAAACTCTTTACCATAGTCTGTACCAATTCCATTGGTATGTCACATCTTGAGATCATACTCTTGAACCTGGATGATATTTGTTGCTTACTGTAGTTGGTACAAAAAATATTTTAATTTCACATTAAATGTGCTATACAACCACAAGGCAGTTTTGCCTTCAACTCACATTAGTTAGAGGCTATACTTTGCCAAAGACATTCTGGCAATGGGTATTGGCATCAGAGATTCACATTATCTGCAGTTGCTTATGTTTAATACAGAAAATACAATCTGATACTAAGTTGCGGATGCCTCGCTTGATACCTAGCTGCCATGTAGATATTGTCAGTCTTTTTCTGCATTTGGTGAGGCCTTAATGAACATCCTGTATCTGATGTAGCATTTCTGATAATTGATTTTTTTAAGAATATCACAATTTTATTTTTGTATAACAATAGGCCATTCTGCTCTGATAACTTTGCTCTGTCTACAAAGTACCTGTGCATAAGTTGTTTTGCTCCAGTCCAATGAATTGGCAATCTATTGCACATATGATGGGTAGCAGCTTGTATTTCAGGATCCCTTTAAGCAGCTTGTTTGAGCTTTTGCAGTCTTTTTATATCTTTAGGCCTTGTAATCAGGATGCTTTAGCATCAGCTTCTGTTTCATATAGCATTTGATCATGTACAGGATTTATGGACAGCACAGCAACAATGAGTTGTTTTTCTGAAACATGTATTGCTTTGCCATTACACCTTAAACACATTAACAGTCCCTGGCGCCATGGTGGTACTTTGTCAAGATTATATGAATTGATCATCAATGCCAGTTGTCTATGGTCAGTCTGGAGCTGGAAACTCTCAAGCTCTCCTAGGTGTATGATGAACTTTTCACAGTCCCACACACTTGCAAGGCAGGGTATTCTTTTTCTGTTTGAGAACATCTGTATTGTGCATCTGTTAACATTCTTGTGCAACAGTCTATAGGGTGCAACACTTGCTCATCACCCTGGAGTAACACTGCACCAATGCTGAAGCTACTCACCTCTGTACTTACAACTGTTTGTTTAATAAGGTTATAATATGCTAGTGTTGGAGCAATTGCAATAACATTTAGTGAATTCTTGGGCTCGACCATGCCAACAAGTCCAAGCACACCTTTTCTTTGCCAAGTCAGTTAATGGATGGGGAATAGTTGAAATGTCTAGTACAAAGTTAGCCCAATAACTGATCATACCTAGGGTTTATCAGAGTTAAGTTACATAGGGTGGATCTTGTGGCTCAGCTATTGTGTAGACTTAACTTGCATCTAGTTTTATACCACTCAAACATGTATGGTGCACAAACTATTGCAGCTCTGGTTTACTAAAACTGCATTTGTCTTGTATAAGTTTAAGACCTAAGCTTTTTATAGTTTGCATCTCTGATTCTAACCATGCATCATGTACTTACTGGTCTAAACTAAACACTAAAATGTCATCCATAGCAATAACCGTACCATCTAAACTCTTGAGAAAATCTGTCTTTTTATATTGGAAACTCTTAGATGCTGAAGATACACCAAAGGGCAATTTTTTAAAGCAGAAACTTCCCATGGAGGTAATGAAAACTCTCAGTTTTTGTCTTCCTGGATCTAATGAAATTTGACAGAAACCACTGAAAGCCTGTTGTGTAGAGAACACGATTGCATTTACTACCTTGGATGCTATGTCTTTTAAAGATGGCAATATAAACTTTTCACGCACAACAGCATTACAGAACCCTTATTAAATAAGCTGTAATTATCACTGAGCCATTCCTTTTAATTACTGGGCACATGGGAGCATGCCATTCATTTGGTTCAGTCACGCTTTCTACCATGCCAAGGTT